>NC_132894.1:219980-331348 GCF_030463535.1 Salminus brasiliensis | reverse complement strand
CTTTGTTTGTTTGTGCTAAACTGATGTAACGGCTATGATAAAGCTCATACCTGATGCAGGATGCAGTGGTACAGTAAATCACCCATGACTCCCCCTAAATATTTTACAGTGACGCTTCATCAGGAAACGTCTGGTTGCCGCCACAGCTGTCCACATGATCTCCCAGTTCAGCCGTTGTGTGAGTGAGATCTCTGCTGAAGTCTGAATAGCAGCCCCTCAACAGCACTGGAGCGACAGCACACGTTTACCAAGACGCTAACGCACGTTTAGTCTCAGAACCTGGCTACAAACCATGACCACATACACTCACACACTGGAGAGGCCTGCTGGAGCAGACTACCCAGCCCACTGCTCCCAGTACAGCACATTCAGTCATTAGTGGTCAGAGCTCTACGCCGGTGTATTCCGATGGCTCTCGGCCTAAGTGCACCTAACTGCGGTAATTGCTTTTCCACCTCTACATTTATCATCATCTGCAGAAGCTGTCAGGCTGCCGGCGCGAGAGGAGGACCGAAGAAGCTCCCACTCCATACACTCCTCTGGCTCCGGGCCAGGAGAGGAACGATGCCCGTTTTGCATCAAATGGAGCATCTCAGCCAACTAATGAAGTGGACTTCTGACAGGCAGGGTCTCCGGCCGGGTGCAGAGGATCAGTCCTACAGCGGTGTGTTCACTCACAAACGAGCAGCGTCGGTTCTGCAGTGCTGAAGGGGTGGAACCAGTGACTTCGGTTATTGAATCTAATGTTTATTCAGTGAAAGTCCTGTGAGGGCAGACCGTGAATATCGAACCCACAACCCTGTTATCAACAGCCCTGTGCTCTAACCACTGAGCACTACTGCCCCACTAACTAGCTAACGGGTGTAGGTAGGTGTAGACATTTGTACCCAGAGGGTCACACTTTAAATTACAGCCCGCTAATTACAGAGTAAGTATCTGTTCAGTGAGGCGTAAGAAAAGTGAGTAAAGGGTTCGATACTCGGTTCTTATCTTATAAACATTTTACCAATAAGGCACATGACTGCAATCTTAATTACAGATTACAGAAATGATTGTAGAAGTTAGTTATCATCACTGTACCATTAACAGATCTTTTTATAAATAAATAAGGAAAACTGCTGTTGAATTCCTTCTTCTCCTAATTAAAGATTCTTGCAGTGCACATCCAGAGAGGGACCTGGCCAGCTACTTTCACTACAGGCCCCATCAGAGCTTCATGCAGGTGCTGAGCACCCACGGCCCACCCAGTTCTGGAGAAGTGACTTACCACAATAATAATTATTGAATACTTCCTAGATATTTTACATAGCCTGTGTCTCACTGAGGCATTATACTTCTACTATCACGTCATTTTTGTAATCTATAATTATGCTTGGAGGTTTTTTATTGAATCAAATGATTATTCAGTTCAGTTTTAATGATTTAATAATGGACTTTTTCATGTGCGTGACTCTCTTCACTGTAATGGTTAAAGAGAGGTAGGAAAATGTAAAATGATGACTGTCCTAACCTGGCCCAAACCTGTGCTAAAACCATTCCAACTAGTGCATGTAGTTTAGCCTTTCAGTGCACTTCCTTTTTAGTGCTAATAGAGGCTCTCCAACAGCTAAATGAAGACAAAGGAGTGTGGAGGCCAACAATGGTGGAAATAACCCCTTCCCTCTCAGACGGCCACTCTGCGTTTGCTGCACTACATTACCCTTGAACAGTGCTCTGTGTGTGTGTGTGTGCGGTGAGGAGACACTGTGATTGAGTCCCCTCAATAACATTATCGCAAGAAGAACGGTTCAGACTAAACCGGACCCCGCGGTGAACAGAGATGGAGCTTAAAATAGCCCAGTGTGGCTAAGCAGGTGGGCATGCGCAGTGCTAAACGGGGATCCCCTTCCTGCTCGCGCTGCTTCTCGCCGGTTGCTAGGCGACGCCCCTCACCGCACTGTGAATGTAAAGCAGCTGAAAATAGCGGTGTGCGTTCACACCGAGCATCAGGACAATTAAATATATCCCAGCCTCTATTTTAGACCACTGAGGTTTTGTAAAGCGGGCAGCTGTTTACTCTGGTCATCCGGCTGTTATTCTGTAGGCCTTGTTTAACCACACCACTGTTCCAGCTCACATCCTTCACCAGTAACATCCCAAACAACCAGCAGATAAACACTGGGTCTGGGTTTTACCTGCAAGCGCAGACACACCACATTGATCCATTATAGAAGAGGTGAGTGGTTCTGAACTGTTTATACACTAAACAACCATTCTTTTCTTACTCCCCCTCATTTCACCAAAACAGCTCCAACCTGTCTCCACAGAACCTCTGGAGGTATCCTGTGGTACCAAGATGTTAGCAGCAGATCCTTTAAGTCCTGTAAGTTGTGAGGTGGGACCTCCACGAGAGATCAATGAGCCTTGTGTGCCCATGACCCTGCTGCTGATTCACCGGTTGTCCTTCCTTGGAGCACTTTTGGTAGGTGCATACCGAGAACACCCCACAAGAGCTGCCTGATGTTCTGGAGATGTTCTCAGATGCCTCAGATTCTTACGCTTGTCCATTTTTCCTGCTTCATCACCTTCATCACCTTCATGAACTGACTGTTTACTTGCTGACAAATATGTGGATCCAGCCCTCGACAGGAGCCACTGGACCCAGATCATCAGTGTTCTTCACTTTCAGGTTTTAATGTTATGGCTGGTTGGTGTGTGTGTTCATTTACATTCACATGAAGTAAAACAAACACTGACTGAATGTGTTTTGGAAAGTATTGGCCTGAAATTTGCTGATGAGCCTAAAAACAATCTGTAGTTCCTCTTAGCAGGAATCGGCAGGAGCGGTTTGTGTCGTTCAGACTGTACGGGAACTCTGGTTCCTCACTGTAAATCTCTAAAGCATTTACCAGATTTGATCAGACGATGTGAGTCAGCTCCAGGACCGTGCTGGGTGTCCGTGTCGGCTCTTGGGAGTAAAGGTGTTTCTCCTCAGATTCAGTTTTCTGTCCTGAGCACATTCACCTTCGCTTTCCCTTTGAAACCACTGAGTCCCGTTAGAACCTCAAACGCTGGTGTTCCTCCTCCAAAAGAACCTCCTGCAAACGCAAAACCCCCAATCCCAAAACCCAAAGCTGTTACCTCACAGTCCCGATGACTTCAGGAGATTATGGTGCCTCGGAATATGGGTCGCTTCTGGAACCAGGCCTTGGACTGCACTACACTCTCCAGTGTCCGCGCCCTCCAAAACTAACCAGACTCCCGACAGGAAACTGTGTTTCATTCAGGGGTAAAATAACAGGGTGGTAAATAGGCCTGTAAAACCACATCTGAGCATTTTCTCCCCCGACCAACCTCACTCTCTCACTCCTCATACACCAGACAGACACTAGGAGCACTCAGAGTCCTACAGCACGTTCAGTAACACACAGCTCACGGTCTCCTTTCTGATTTCTCTGCACCTTTGCTCATCAGAGTGTATGAAGATTAATGTGTGAACTCAAAGCCACACGTTGGAGAACAAACTGACTGTAGGAGATCCTGACGCCGCTATATTCAGCACAATGAGAAAAACGAGGTGCCTGATGTTAAAGCATATCTCCACTGCACCTAAACCTGCTTAAACACACACACACACCATCCAGTTCAAACATACATGATGCCACTTTGGAAAGTGTTTTATGGGGTCAGGGTCAAAGCCCAGAGGACACCTCACTTCCCTTTTGCACATGCCCTCGGAGCAGCAGAGCTGGTTTTGATCACTGGGGATGTCGGGGAGGGAACTTCCTCTGAAGTCTGAACATAAAGGTGATTTAAACCAAACAACTAAACAAAGGAAGTTGCACATTCCTCCCTCCGCACCAACCGACCTTCAAAACCAGGGCCCCCGGCCTCCTTCCTGCCCGCAAATATGTTACATACCTTACTCAGAACTGATTGGTTAAGCTGCTAGCTGTCAGTTCCAGTGTGATGTAGAGCTCAGCGTTTCAGATAATGTGGCCCCTGATACTTTAACAGTGTCAAAGCTGGTCCGGCCACTGATGCAGTTTTACTAGTCTTATTTCATTGGCAGACAAAGACCAGCTGCTGGACATGTACACTGAAGCCTTGTTGACCCTCAAAACCAGGACATTAGATTAGAGGGAAGGAAGTTGGAGGTGAACATCCTCCACGCTGTGCTGGTTGGACTGGGGGGCATCCAGGAGAAACCTGGAGGAACCAAGCTCTGTTCTTCAGACTAGCTCACCGACAAGATCTCACTACGTTCTTCAGAGTGAGAAGCTCTTCTTGTTATTATGGATTATTATTAATTATGGATTGCTGATGGGTTCAGGCTGGGCGGAGGGGTCGAGGCTGTTGTAGGAGGTGGGGATGTAGGACATGTGATATGAGTAGAAATGGAAAGCAGGTGAGCCAGAGGGCTCCAGTGGCCTGCTGTTAAGGAGGTGTCTCGTAAACACAGAGGGAGCCTGGTGGCTGGAGGACCTCAAAGAGAAGTTCTGCTAAACTATGGGTTCAAACCACAACCACTAACCTACACAATCAGACACTCAGCAGAGACCACAGACCAGACTATAGACTACAGACCAGACTAAAGACCAGACTATAGACTATAGACCCAATTATAGACCAGACTATAGACTATAGGCCAGACTGAAGACCAGACTATAGACTACAGACCAGACTGAAGACCAGACTATAGACTATAGACCAGACTATAGACCAGACTATAGACTATAGACCCGATTATAGACCAGACTATAGATTACAGACCAGACTGAAGACCAGACTATACACTATAGACCAGACTATAGACCAGACTATAGAAGATAGACCAGACTAAAGACCAGACTATAGACTATAGGCCAGTCTGACAACCAGACTATAGACTATAGACCAGACTGAAGACCAGACTATAGACTATAGACCAGACTATAGACCAGACTATATACTAGACATAGGGCTAACATTCAGAACACTGCAGCAGGCAGGGGGTAGGGGTGGGGGAGTAATTTATTCAGTAATTTATTCAGTAAAGTAATTTTATATTCAGTATATTTTAGGAAACATTTACATGATTAAATTATGAATAAAGTGGGTTCTTTGACTTGGACCAATAGGGGAACCCTTTTTGGTGCCGTATCTTTTCTTTGCCTTTTCCAAAGAACCCTAAATTAAAAATGTACTGTAAGAATGTGTGTGTGTGTGTGTGTGTGTGTAAACATGGAAGTGTGCACAAATGTGTGTGTTTTACAAGTACAGATTCGGTGCTGCCGCCCCCTGAAGCTAAGTTAATGCCCAGTGTGAGGCCAGCAGCTTCTGGAGAGAGAGATTAGTGTGAATATGTGTGTGTGTGTTTGTGCGTGTGTGTGTGTGTGTGTGTGTGTGCTTGTGTGTGCGCTTGACAGGCAGCCTTCACGCCTGTCAGCAGGAGCTACAAATGGCAGGACAGTAGAGGCCACGCTTCCTCTTCATCACTCGCCCCCTCAGCCCCTCCTCTTCCTCACACCCGACCAACACACACTCCTCCCCCACAGACCCTCGGCTTCTGTCTTTTATGGAACCACGACCATCTCTCCTGTTCTGGTTATCGTGGTCCGCTCCGTTAGAATGAAGAGTCTGGTGGTTCTGAGTGTGTTGGTGCTCACACACACTCACACACACACACACACACACCTCAGTGCCCGGAGACCAGTTTGGGGGTTGGGTGCCTTTCTGCTGAGGATCAAACCAGTGACCTTTTTGCCCCAAGCTAACTTCTCTAACCTTTAAACATAACCTCCACTAATAAGATAGCTACACTGTATAAACAAAAGTATTTGGACACCTGCTCAATCACTCTTTCTTCTGAAATCAAGGGTATTTAAAGAGCTGATTCTGCTTTTGTTGGAGTAACTGTCTCTACTGTCCAGAGAAGAAGACTTTCTACTAGATTTTGAAGGAGCATTGCTGTGAGGATTTGATTGATTGCGTTCAGCAACAAGAGTGTTAATGAGGTCAGGATGCTGGATAATTACCACTCCATCTTTATACCCCTCTAGCCCATGCCTGGCATTAGGCATGGTGCCAATAGGTTACAGACTCCCACTCTATTGAGTGTCCCATTCTATTGGCAGCACTTTTCTAGCTGTGTTTGTGCATTTGCGCTTCTGTGTCAGCAATGTAAAGTTATTAATAAAGTTGCTGAACACATTCATTAGAAAGGGTGTCCACAAACATTTGGACAGATAGTGGTCTAAATAAAGTGAGCAGTGAGGTTAGGTGAAGATGAGTGCTTCTCAAGCATGGGCGGTGTCTGGTCTGTAGTGGTGGGCCGCTCAGGGTTAGGGTCCAGTGCTGAGGTTCGAGCCTCTCCAGAACAGCGAGGAGCCATGGCAGGGTTAGATCAGCAGAGGGACTGGGAGAGAGGCAGGGGTGAGTGTTGTGACTGACCGGCGGGTGATTTAATAAGCTCTGCTCTGGCATTAGGGAGAGTGTGTTTGGCTGTGCGGAGGCTTGAGCTGCTTTCTCTTTTTCTTTCTTTCTCTCTTTCTGCGAGAGGCAGACCGAGCGAGAGGGAGGCAGAATGCCCCAGGGCCAACCGAGTTCCTCTCCTCCGCAGCTCGGCCGGGCTGCAGAGCGACGGGACGGGAGCCTTTCCCCCCCTGGAGACCCGAGAGGTGGGCAGCAGACACAGTAAATAAACAACCCACACTCGGCATGTGTACACAAGTCTGCGAGCCTCTGGAGGACAGCCTCGCTCTCCCTCTCTCTCCCTCTCTCTCCCTCTCAATCCAGAGATGAATCTGAGGCAAAAACACTAAAACTAAAAACAGACGTGCCAGTGCAACCCCCCCCCCAAAAGAAAGCCTCCCAAACACAGCGGATCAAAGCCCGCGGGCATGCGAGCGCGCTGTGTTCCCGGCCCACACTGTGGCAGAGTTTGGGGCTTTTGCTTTTATCGGAGGAGGTTTCACAGCGAGAGGAGCAGAAAACAATGTCGCTGGAGCTGGAGCTCATCCTGAGGGGGCTGCAGCCGGGGGGATTTCATTAGCAGAGGGAGGGAGGGAATCAGAACCACACTGGAACAGTTCTGTAAAAGTGCATCTTCCCAACTTTGGGAACTGTGAAAGCAAAGACACACGGACTGAATCAGAATCCGGGCCCAGTTTAAGAGACAATACTACTCACAGCGTTTCAATCCAGTACCGTGTGATACCGGGTCTGATGTCTCAATGCTAATACACTACACAAGGCTTTCTACTTGATTTGAATTGCTGTAAGGATTTGATTGCATCCAGCAACATTAGTGTTAGTGAGATCAGGATGTTGGATGATTGATCACCACCCCACCTCATCATCCCCAACTCATCCCAAAAGTACTGGATGGAGCTCCTCCACCATCATTCCAGAGAACACAGCTCCTCCACTGCTCCACAGCTCCTCAATGCTGGGGGGCTTTATAGCCCTCTAGTCCACGCCTGGCATTATTAGGCAGCATGGAGCCAATAGGGTCATGATGTTGATCTGCTCCAGAGAGTCCTATTCTATTGGCAGTACTTCTTCTCTACAGGGACTAGACAAGCTGTGTGTGTGCATTTGCACATCTGTGTCAGCAATGGGTGCAACTTAAAGTAGCTGAATGCATTCATTTGACGTGATGTCCACTAACATATGGACATACAGTGTAAAAGCCCTCAGTAAAAATGTGAAGCTTTAAGCCTCCTATAACTGGGTTCCTCAAGGGTTCTTTAGTGAAGGCAATGGTCTTATGTAGAAACCTGACAACTTACAAAACCTTTTGGATGCTTATGAGTGCTCTGAGTGGTTAATGGTTAGGGTGTTCTTCACATTGGGGAAAAGTATTTAAGCATCAAGAACATCAAGGACAAAGGAAGGACCACTCAGTTACCATTCAGCCCAACGTTTCACTGCTGATCCATTCTGGCTCCTTACAGAACTGCTGCAGCTCAGTGATGAGTGCTGCTGGACACCTTTTAGGCTTATTTCTACTGAGTGAAGGTCTAGACTTGGACTTCTTAGCCATCTGGTCCTCACAAAGAGATAAATATGACACACACACACACACACACACACACTACCCGCTCCATGCTCTTCTCTGCACGACGACTGAACTGGAGCCACGGCAGATGAATAAACGTGACTGTAGGGCAGTGGTGGCTCAGCGGTTAGAGCACCGGGATATCGATAACAGGGTTGTGGGTTCGATTCCAGGGCTCGGCAAGCTGCCACTGTTGGGCCCTTGAGCAAGGCCCTTTACCCTCTGTGCTCCCCGGGCGCTGGAGTTGGCTGCCCACCGCTCTGGGTGTGTGTGTGTGTGTACTCACTGCCCCTAACACGTGTGTGTGTGTGAGTGTGTGTTCACTACCAGATGGGTTAAATGCGGAGGATATATTTCGCTGTACACTGTACAGTGACAAATACGTGCACCTTTACCTTTACCTTTATAAAACAGGCCACTGCTATGTAATAAACCTTTATAACCAGGTAATAACCTCCCTGACCTCTGACCAGCTCTTACTGTCCACCTCTAAACACCACCTACACCAACCCCTCTGAGGGCGAGATCCTGGATCTGCTGCTCTCACAGCTGTTCTCCGGTCAGCCTGGACACACTCTGTGAAGAGCTGTGAGGGTGGGAGTGTGAGCAGCTGGGGTTTCTTCTTCATCTACCACTCCAACCACACACACACACACACACACACACACACACACATACACACACACACACTAACACACACTCACTCACACTCACACAGCCAGGAGCAGCACCGTCCACATGAACGAGAGGAGGCTCCTGTGTTGGTGCGCTGCGGTGCGGGGACCCCCTCTGGTCCCTAGTGTCCGTCCTGCTGCTGACCGATCGTGTTGGGTAGAGTGTGTATGGGTGTGCAGACACCGCGTGCCCACCAGTACAATGTGTTACAGGACCAGAACATCTGTGTGTTCTCCAAAACAGCCCACAGGCCTGAACCAGCGCTGTCTGTAGGCCCTATTCCAGCTCGGCCAATCAGAGCAGGTTTAAAGCCGTAAACACGGCGAGGTGTGTGTCATCTGCAGGGAGGGAGGATGCTAACTTTGCCGTAGCCTGCAGGCGTCCTCCCACTCAACCCTTTCCAAACACACACACACACACACACACACACACACACACACTGATAAACGTCAGTGTGTACGTACGGAATTCCACCCATACAGTATTTACATCAGCCCCCACTCTGCTAAAGCAGGTCAGTTCACATCTGCTCAATACTCTCTCTCTCTCTCTCTCTCTCTCTCCACATTACATTAACACAACACACACAGGAAAACACTTCACATCTAAAAACTGAAATCACAGAAATATGAGCTATAATTATTAATATTCCTCTATAACTCCAGTTAACTGTTTAAACCCCAGTGAGCTCTTAAACACATTCCTGCTGAAACACATTGCTCTGAACTTCAACTGTTTGACCCTCCTCTCAGAGGTGTGTGTGTGTGTGTGTGTGTGTGTGATGTTGGCCTGAAGCCCGGGCTGTGGTCCTGAAATGAGAAGTGTGAATGCCTACAGGGGTTTGTGTCCAGCCACAGAGTGGACACCCTCAGCCGCCCCGACCCAGTCCTGCTCCGGATCTACTCTCAGCCAGCCTGACCAGCCTGAGCCCAGAGGGGCGTCAGAAACGACAGCAGCGCACACTTTACACCTGTTTAATAGTTTTATTATTTTATTATTTTGATTTTATTGATGTAATTAATGTTATTGTTGGAGTGCATTAGACATATCATTATTACAGTCCTCCCAATAAAGCTTCTTTGAATCTTGAGAGAGAAAGAGCAGGTGAGAGAGAGAGAGAGAGAGAGAGAGAGCGGGTAAGAGAAAGAGAGAGAGAGAGCGGGTGAGAGAGAGAGAGAGCAGGCGAGAGAAAGAGAGAGAGAGAGAGAGAGAGAGAGAGAGAGAGAGAGAGAGAGCGGGTGAGAGACACCTGCAGGCTACGGCAAAGTTAGCACAGGTGTACACTGTGTGCTGGTTTGTGTATTATTGCACACTGTTAATGAAGGGGGTGATTCATAAACTAGCAGCAGCCTGACCAACTCATGTTATAGACGACTGGGTCAGAACATCTCCAGAACATCAGGCAGGTCTTGTGGGGTGTTCACGGTTTGCAGTGGTCAGTACCTAGCAGAAGTGCTTCAAGGATGCAGAGACAAGAGTCATGGTCTCCCAAGGTTCACTGATGTCCATGGAGGCTCCGCCCACCTCACAGCTTACAGGACTTAAAGGATCTGCTGCTGACGTTAGTCTTGGTACCAGAGACCACAGCAGCACACCGTCAGAGGTCTTGTGGAGCTGTCAGAGCTGTTTTGTCTGCAACAGCAGACCTGCACAATGGTTTTAATGTTATGGCTGATCAGATTATTACCCAATGACAGAAGAGGGGACAGGAGCGGAACATCGTCTCTCAGTTTCCCCCAGAAGGGAAGTGGAGTTTGTGTGTTTCCTGTATGTTGTTTCTGTCTGAGCTTCAAAGCCAGGCTTCATGAGGATGAGGCGCTAATTAATATGCTAATTTACCCAGCAACCCTGCCTAGCAACCTCCCCCTGCTTCATTAATGACAAATTATGGGGTCAGACCGCCATGCTCTCCCGGCCAGTGCGCTTTTGACAGGCTGGCAGGATTACTGGCAGGATATCGGAAGAGCATGTCAATATACTTTTGCTTACCCGCCCACACACACTCACACACACACACACACTCACACACACACACACACACACACACACACACACACTCACACTCACACACACACTCACACACACACACACACACACACACACACACACACACACAGAGTGATAGAGCCGACTTTGAGTGCTTCGTCTGACTGATTCCATCAGAGTGATTCAGGGCTGCAGGTGGAGGACGTGAAGGTGGTGAAGGTGTCCAGGATTCAGACGGACCCTGAGGTCAGCGCTGAGAAAGAGCTCCAGTCTCCTCCAGTCTCTGACAGATCCTCCCTCTGGACCTTCTCTGTTCAAGTAGATTCCAGTCATTTGTTGATTATAAGAACTTGTGGAAACACAGTCTGAGTAAGAGGACAGAACTTCAGCTCTGGAACCGGGTTCTGTACTTTTGGCATACACTCGAAATTCCTCCTGGTGCTGTGGTTCCTCTGGAGCAGACAGAGACCAGCCCAGTGTTTCCTAATTATACAGTTTGTGCAGATTCTGTATACACACTTTTCAGATGACCCAACATTCAACATTTCTGCAGACAGATCCGTGTGCTCACCATCGATTCAGCACAGGCACAGACACACCTTCGGTTTCCTTCCCACCATTACAAACCAGTACAAACCAGTACAAACCTGACCTGCTGCAGACAGTTTCAAGACTAAGGCAGACGGGTTCCTCGGACTGAGTCTTGGTTTCTTCCTCTTAGTCTGAGAGTTTTTCCTTGCCACTGTCACCACCACCTCCACTGTGGTGCTCGCTCATAAGAGGCGTGGACCCGTTTCTCTGTAAAGAGCTTTGTGACAATGTTTGTTGTGAAAGACATATAATACATTTAGAGCCGGAGTGACCCCAGAACCAGAACGGTGGGTCACTCCTGGGCTTGAGATACCGTCACACTGTCAAACACACAGAGCTCTGAGGTAAAGTTTTAGAAGCTGATGGTGGAACAGTGTCGACTCACAACCGAGAACCCACTCTCCAAACCCAGCATTAACCAAGGACAACTACAACTCTACTACTCCTAACCTTTACCTACACCTTTACCTACACCTTAATCTACACCTAAATCTTCACCTTTACCTACACCATAATCTACACCTTTACCTACACCTTAACCTACAACTTAATCTACACCTTTACCTACACCTTAATCTACACCTTAATCTACACCTTTACCTACACCTTTACCTACACCTTAATCTACACCTAAATCTACACCTTTACCTACACCATAATCTACACCTTTACCTACACCTTAACCTACAACTTAATCTACACCTTTACCTACACCTTAATCTACACCTTAATCTACACCTTTACCTACACCTTTACCTACACCTTAATCTACACCTTAATCTACACCTTTACCTACACCTTAATCTACACCTTTACCTACAACTTAATCTACACCATTAGATTGGATTGTAGAGCAAATCAGAAAGTGTAATTGTGTTGTGAGGTCGTGACCCCTGGTTCACCACCACTGTAAAGAAATCAGGCTTCTTCTTGTTTCACATCAAATTACTGAAAACATCACATCCTGAACAGTCCAGTCATGAATACATGGTGAAAATGGCTCATACTGCTCCAGTCATTAAGTCAGAAGAGCCAGGCCTCGTTGGAGTCGTCTGATCTGTTTATGATAACTCCAGGTTCGTTACGGCAGGAGCAGGACGGGACGTACAGAGCGGGGGAATGTGAAAGTGCTCTAAAGGAATTCTGTAAATGACGGTCGAATCTCTGGAAATCGCTCTGTTAAAGCGAGGTGTAGAAAAAGCTGCAAGTGAGATAGCAGCCTGTAGAGCGGCAGTCACGACAAGTTCACAACTCCGGGTTAAATCTGGTGGAGAGGTTTGAATAAACATGAGCTTATCTGGAACAATGAAAAGAGAAACACTGAGCCATATGTTTGTATCTGTTCAGCGTTACTTCACATGCGTTCTGTTCCTCACCCAGTTCCCTTTCATAGTTCTCCGAAAAAGGGAACGAGGCCAAAGCGCAGCGCTGTTGCCAAGAAACCCTTGCGTGCCTTCTGAACCCCAGCGAAACGCACACCCTGCGTGAAGAAGGCGAGAATGTGAGCAGAATGTTTGCATATCTAACCTCTAAACAAACGGACTGTGTGAGGGGTCTGAGGTCAGGGTTGTTGAGAGGCGGCCAGTGTGAAGAACAGACTGCTGAAAAATTTACAGACAGAGCTGAACTCCTCCTCAGCGCTCAGATCTGCAGCTCTGCTGAACACACTGATCAACACACTGATCAACACACTGATCAACACACAGACCAACACACTGATCAACACACAGACCAACACACTGATCAACACACTGATCAACACACAGACAACACACTGATCAACACACAGACCAACACACTGATCAACACACTGATTAACACACTAATCAACACACAGACCAACACACTGATCAACACACTGATCAACACACTGATCAACACACTGATTAACACACTAATCAACACACAGACCAACACACTGATCAACACACTGATCAACACACTCATCAACACACTCATCAACACACTGATCAACACACTGATCAACACACAGATCAACACACTGATCAACACACAGACCAACACACTCATCAACACACAGACCAACACACAGCCCAACACACTGATCAACACACTGATCAACTCACTGATCAACACACAGACCAACACACTGATCAACACACAGATCAACACACAGACCAACACACAGACCAACACACTGATCAACACACTGATCAACACACTGATCAACACACAGACCAACACACACATCAACACACTAATCAACACACTCATCAACACACTAATAAACACACTGATCAACACACAGACCAACACACTGATCAACACACAGACCAACGCACTGATCAACACACTAATCAACACACTAATCAACACACTCATCAACACACTAATAAACACACTGATCAACACACTGATCAACACACTGATCAACACACAGACCAACACACTAATCAACACACTAATCAACACACTAATCAACACACTCATCAACACACTAATCAACACACTAATCAACACACAGACCAACACACTGATCAACACACTGATCAACACACAGACCAACACACAGACCAACACACAGACCAACACACTGATCAGCACACTGATCAACACACAGATCAACACACAGACCAACACACTGATCAGCACACTGATCAACACACAGATCAACACACAGACCAACACACTGATCAACACACAGACCAACACACTGATCAACACACAGACCAACACACAGACCAACACACTCATCAACACACTGATCAACACACAGATCAACACACAGATCAACACACAGACCAACACACTGATCAACACACAGACCAACACACTGATCAACACACAGACCAACACACTGATCAACACACTGATCAACACACTGATCAACACACAGACCAACACACTGATCAACACACTGATCAACACACTGATCAACACACAGATCAACACAGACCAACACACTCATCAACACACTGATCAACACACTGATCAACACACAGATCAACACACAGACCAACACACTGATCAACACACAGACCAACACACAGATCAACACACTGATCAACACACTGATCAACACACTGATCAACACACAGACCAACACACTGATCAACACACAGACCAACACACAGATCAACACACAGATCAACACACTGATCAACACACAGACCAACACACTGATCAACACACTGTTCAACACACAGATCAACACACAGACCAACACACTGATCAACACACTGATCAACACACTGTTCAACACACAGATCAACACACTGATCAACACACAGACCAACACACTGATCAACACACAGATCAACACACTCATCAACAAACAGACCAACACACTCATCAACAAACAGACCAACACACTGATCAACACACTCATCAACACACTCATCAACACACAGACCAACACACTGATCAAAACACTCATCAACAAACAGACCAACACACTGATCAACACACTGATCAACACACTGATCAACACACAGACCAACACACTGATCAACACACAGATCAACACACAGACCAACACACTGATCAACACACAGATCAACACACTGATCAACACACTGATCAACACACTCATCAACACACAGATCAACACACAGACCAACACACTGATCAACACACTCATCAACAAACAGACCAACACACTGATCAACACACAGACCAACACACTGATCAACACACAGATCAACACACTCATCAACACACAGACCAACACACTGATCAAAACACTCATCAACAAACAGACCAACACACTGATCAACACACTGATCAACACACAGACCAACACACTGATCAACACACAGATCAACACACAGACCAACACACTGATCAACACACAGATCAACACACTGATCAACACACTGATCAACACACAGATCAACACACAGACCAACACACTGATCAACACACTCATCAACAAACAGACCAACACACTGATCAACACACTCATCAACACACAGACCAACACACTGATCAACACACTGATCAACACACTGATCAACACACAGACCAACACACTGATCAACACACAGATCAACTCACATTCACAAAATAGAAATACTGAATATTTACACATTAACACACTAAACACATGATACACACACACACTGTACACACTAATCACACTATACACACACTATACACACACTACACACACCATACACATACTACACACACCATACACACACTATACACACTATACATACACGATACACACACGATACACACACTATACACACACTACATGCACTATACACACTATAAACACTATACACACGATACACACACTACACACACCATACACACACTATACACACACTGTACACACTATACACACACTATACACACACCGGGGCAGTGGTGGCTCAGTGGTTAGAGCTCCGGGATATTGATAACAGGGTTGTGGGTTCGATTCCTAGGCTCGGCAAGCTGCCACTGTTGGGCCCTTGAGCAAGGCCCTTTACCCTCTGTGCTCCCCGGGCGCTGGAGTTGGCTGCCCACCGCTCTGGGTGTGTGTGTGTGTCCTCACTGCCCCTAACACGTGTGTGTGTGTGAGTGTGTGTTCACTACCAGATGGGTTAAATGCAGAGGACACATTTCGCTGTACAGTCCACACTGTACAGTGACAAATACGTGCACCTTTACCTTTACCATACACACACTACACACACCATACACACACTGTACACACTATACACGTACTACATACACTATATGCACACTACACGCACACTAAATACACACTAAACACACACTAAACGCACACTAAACACACACTATACACACACTATACACACTACACGCACACTATACACACTACACGCACACTAAACGCACACTACACGCACACTACACGCACACTATACACGCACTATACACACACTAAACACACACTACATGCACACTAAACACACACTAAACACACACTACATGCACACTACATGCACACTAAACACACACTATACACACACTATACACAGTACACACACTATACGCACACTATACGCACACTACACGTACACTAAACACACACTAAACACACTACACACACTATACACACACTTTACACGCACTATACGCACACTAAACGCACACTACACGCACACTATACACACACTATACACACACTACATGCACACTAAACACACACTAAACACACACTACATGCACACTAAACACACACTAAACACACACTATACACGCATTGTACACAGAACCACCTACACAGGGTTTCCCTTTTCACAAGGTGAAGGACAGCTAACAATGCTCAGATTCCGTTTCTGCAGCAGAAGACGTGGGGATGACGTGACGTGGGGATGACGGCTGATGGTGGAGCTGATTGCGAGACCACTGATGGGCTCGGCCAGTCTTTCGGTGAGTATTCATTAAAACATACAGTAAGACACCAGACAAGAACACGGCAGAACATCTCCTGATATCCTGAGATGCAGATGGTGATGGACATGGGCATGGAATCAGGGGTGATATTAATCAATAAGTATTACAATAATAAAAAACAGATGACTGGTGCTCTTTACTACAGAGACTGAGGAGTCAGAAGTCAGCCAGGGTCAGAAGGAGTCAGAAGGAGTCGGTAATCTACACACTGAGAAACACACACACTCACACACTCTCACACTCACACATTGATTAGTTTAATGGGAATTACATCATGCTAACTGGTGGTTATTATCTTATCCTCAGCCTCGCTTACTCTCTAACACACACTACACCCCCCTCATCACCACCACCACCACAGGATTTGTCCTGGGTCCCCACAAAGAGCTAAATACACACACACACTCTCTCTCTCTCTCTCTCTACAATCTATGTATGCTAACTGTATAGTTTGTAGGCTAACTGTATAGCCTATATGCTAACTGTATATATGCTAACTATGGAGCCTATACGCTAAGTATAGTTTGTAGGCACAAACACAGAGTGGACAATGAGCAGTGAGGGTTAAAGGCCTTGCTCAGGAGCACTGTGTGTCATGGACCAATAGTGGTAACAGTGGAACCTGGGTATCGAACCCACAACCCTGTGCTCAATAACCCAGTGCTCTCACCGAGTCTCCACTGCCCCTGTATAAACTGTGTAGCCTGTAGGCTAACTGTAACACTGAGCAATCTGATCACAGGGCTGAATGAAGGTGTGTGAAGCTGAAGAAAACTCCTCATGGATCACCATGTCTTTCAACACACCTCATTCACAGCACATTCCAGCACACACCTGGAATCTGCTGCATTGCTCTGCTGCTGACAGGTGTGTTTGAGGCCTGCGTCTCAGTGTGTGTTTGAGTCCTGTTTCAGTGCTGGCTTTTACACACCTTTGTCTTGACTCATCCATCGGAAGTGTGTCTCACCTGTATTACACAAGTGGGCTCTTGCAGTCCACAGGAAGGAGGAGCTGATGTAAACTGGATTAGTCAAGAGGAGCACACTCACTGCCCGATGGTGGTATCCTACAGATGTGCAAATGCACACACACACCCTTTATAGAAATACTGTCAAACATGACCCTATTGGCTCCATGCTGCCTAATAATGCCAGGCGTGGGCTAGAGGGGTATAAAGCCCCCCAGCATTGAGGAGCTGTGGAGCAGTGGAGGAGCTGTGTTCTCTGGAATGATGGTGGAGGAGCTCCATCCAATACTTTTGGGATGAGTTGGGGATGATGAGGTGGGGTGGTGATCAATCATCATCCAACATCCTCACTAACAAGCTTCTGGCTGAATGCAATTAAATCCTCACAGCAATGCTCCTCCAGAATCTAGTAGAAAGTCTTCTTCTCTGTCCTCCAGTGTAGAACCCGGCTGACTGTGAAGGTGGTCTGTGTGTAATGGGTGTTATTAGTAATGCTGGAGTTTTAACATGAACTCTCAGAACGTTCATACCAGTTCATCCAGTTTAGTCCAGTTCAGCCAAAGGGTTGCCTTAGTTCTTAGCATATCAAGCCACTTTCCTTCTGCAGAAGAGCGCCCTCACACCCACGGTTTTTCAGAGGTCAGCACACACACAAACACACACACACACACATTTTCAGGAGATAGCTTTCATGTGCACTAACCACAACTTACACACCACAACTGCTCATTTAAAGAGCAGCAGGGCCAGTAAGCATGAACCATGGCCCAAAGGAGGCAAAGCAGAGCATCCTGCAGCTTCTCTCATTAAGGCCACTTTATTAGAAACACCTACCCTGCACTTAAACACCTGCCAGTTTGTGACTTCCACTTATCTTACAGGTCCACTAAGTGCACAGTTACAGATTGTAGGCCAATGCACAATTTGTCAGCCACCTTGTACTTCACGCATCATTGGTCAGCTTCTGACCACAGGACCACTGCTGACCAGATATTATTGGGGTGGTGATCTCAGCACAGCGGGTGACAGTGGTAGGCTAATGTGTGTAGGGCTGCTACAAATGTATCAGGCATGGCAGTGTCAGTGTTACTACAAGGTGGAAAGTGGTCAATCATCCAAGAACATCGATGGACGAGTCTCTTAAGTAGCGTAAGCCATGGCTTTATTCCAGGTTCATAACTTACAGACATAATTCACACTGTTTATCATAAACATACAGTATAAGATAACCAAGCTGTTTTTATAATCGTTACATTTAAAACTCCAAATATATTTCAGGCATTTCTTACATTTTCTATTTAATAGCTAAAATAATAAATGTCATATACAATTCTGTTCATATTTATTTAAACCGATATCGTATGGTAGCCGACCTAAAAAATAACATGGCATGTGTGACCATCTCATATGAAGCTGGTCATTTGTCTGTGAATACAGTTATTATACACTATTAAAAATCACACACACTTGACTTGAGTTCAGAAGGTTCATTTCGAGATACCAAAGAAAAGCTTGTAGGTACAGAATCAGAAGCCTTTTAGCAGCATTATGTGATAATTGGTATTGTTTTGCTCTTGGGCTCCCCCTACAGTCAGGAAGTGTGATCTGAGTCGCCCCTAAAGGACACAGTGTACACATGCATTTCTGGACAGTGTGAGAGCTCCAGAAGCTTGATCTGAAGGTGGAGCAGCATGTGAGCTGAGGCGGTAGAGTAATACTACAGGATTTATTAATTTATTAATTCACTAATATGACTCTATGGGCTCCGCAGCGTTACACAGCAGTTCTGGAGCCGAGCCCGGACCAGCAACTCTATAAAGGGTTAAAGAGCAGGGCTGTTGTCTGCTACTACAAATTGTCGCGCAGCCCTGTTAGCTATTGTCTTTACTGCCATGCCTCGTCCCTTTTACCCTCTTAGCTCCTCTCTATCTCGCCCTACCCCCACCCCCTCCAGGCACACCTGGTTTGGCCGGCAGCCACTGCGTCTCTGGCCCAGGCAGCAACAAGAACAGGCGGCCTTCTGTGTTCTCTCTGTGCTGATAATCATCGCATTACTGACATGCCTCCTCCAGGCCCGGCTGCACCGCATCTGCCTTGCTGCAGATCAGGTGGTGTCTCACTCAGGTCCTGGAGGGCTATAACACTGCAGAGTTGAGCATTCTGCCTCATTTAACACACCTGATCCAACTCATCATCTCAGTGCAAAGGCCTTTATGAGAGGAACTCGGGATAAAGCTCTTGTCAAGCTGGATTAGTTTTACCTCAGAAGGTACGACAGTGTTAATCCAGGACAAATCTCAAATGTCCTTGTAGTTTCAGAGGCTGTGAGTATAATTTGTGGAGAGAATGGGCTTTTGTAGTTGGAGCTGTCTTCCAGTGATTGTAGTCTTGGATCTCATGTGAATGAAAAAACCAAACCCATGTGCCTCGTTTTAATCTGTGGAGAAACAGAATGGAGATTTTATCCCCAACCGAACAAACGCCACCCTGAGAAGAAACAGTAATCTGTATGGATTACAATAAGCTGCACTGTATTTCACAAGGACCTGAGTTTTTGACACACCTGCTGTAGATCACTCAGGAAGCCCTCCCACCCCCTCGGCCTAACCAAATGCTGACACAGGTGTGCTCAGGGCACCCAGCCAGAATCTGAGAGCCATACAGAAGGGTGTGTGTTAGGGTGTTAGTGTTAGCTTCACCCGAGTGAGCATGACGTAATCACAGACTCGTGAAGGGTTGCCTAAAGCCTGTTAGAGAGCACGCTCACGAGTACGGCGTCTGGAAATCAGCAAACAGAAGAAATAACCCCGTAACCTCGTTTAACCACAGAGTCATTAGAGAGAAAACCCAACCATGACCTTTAACAGCCTGCCTTCCTCTGAGACCAGCAACAGTCTTAAAACAAAGAACCTCCATAGAGGAGCAACTTGTCTTGTGTCATGAAGAAACATTCAAAGGATGGTTCTTTACCATTTCCATAAATGAGAAGAGTGGTTTAATGCTTAAAGAACCTCTGAATAACATAAAGGTTCTAAACCAATCAACCTCTTGAAGTTCTTCACTCCAGTACATGGTTCTCACGTCGTCTGAAAGATCTGCTTTATCTTCTAAACAGTAAAGCTCTGTTCCTGATGCGATGTGTTTAAATGTTGGAGGTCTTTGTTGATTTAATGTATCCATTATAGATGCTCAGCTAACCTTCAGCTGAATCTGCATTAAATACAACTGAACTGAGCTGAATGCTAATGACTGAATCTGACCCTATAACTAACCCTAACCCTGGAATCAACCCTTAACCTAAACCCTAAACCTAACCCTAAACTTAACCCTGAAGAGTAAGGTCAGAGTTAGACAGTATTTACATTCAGTTTAGAGATCAGCTGTAGTTCATACAGATTCAGCAGTTAAATGGACCATCCAATAATAAAGTTAAAGCTGCATTTCCTCACTGAACAAATTCAAATTTGAGAGAAGACCTCCATCCCATCTCCGCCCTGCTGAGGGCCTCCATCCTTCCTCCACGCAAAATGCTCTTGGTGTCCAGTGTCCTGGTCAAATCTGTACCAGATAGGTAGGGTATAGGTGTGAAGTCTATCAGAATTTCCAAATCTTTGACAGTCAGGTCCTGTTCCACTTCCATCTACAGGATGAGTTACTCTGCGTTCACACTAGCAGACGACCAGTCGCTTACAGCGCCCCCAGACTGTCTTGTGGATGTGTTCGAGGCCTTTTGAGTTGACGTGTGTATGTCTGACGTGTGATGAATGTAATAGCCAAAACAAATACTATCACTGTCAGTATTTTGTTTTCTATCATTAATTATGTGCATTTTCTCTGGAGCTGTGTTGTGGTTGTGGTTCTGAGCCTCTCTTCCATGTTCAGCACCACACTGTCCAGAACTGGACTGAACTGTCAGCAGGAACAAAAGGTTCAGAGAGCAGAAGCTGGGCACCTCAGACCTCCCGTGTCTACGGTTGTTCTGAAGATTTCATTGGAGCCAATCATCTAGAATATCACTTCACTGCATTATATTTCATTTGCATAGAAAATCTTCCCTTACTGAACTGTTCCTTTTCTAGCTCTTCTTTTTGGTGTAACTCATCTGGTTGCCTGATATCTTGTTTTACAGCGTGCCAGAGAGAGGCAGATTGGTTATCAGGTATCAGGTTCCTGGAGGTTCTCTCCAGGAGCCCGCTAGGGTTGCAGAACCAGGCCCACAGCAGATGGACGCCGGCCAGGATCAATCCAGCAGTTCAATAGACAGTGTTAGACAGAGGAGAGAGAGGGGAAAGGTGAAGCCTCAGTGATATGTGAGTGTGGGTGAGAGGAGAACAGGTGGTGGACCAGAGTACTTTCACTTACTAAAAACAAACATTCATGTACACTCTATGGACAAAAGTATTGGGACACCTGTTTACTCAGTGTTTTTTCTGAAATCAGGGGTATTAAAAAGAGTTTATCCTGATTCTGTTGGAGTAACTGTCTCTACTGTCCAAAAAGGAAGACTTTCCACTAGATTTTGGAAGAGAATTGCTGTGAGGATTGCATTTAGCGCTACCTCATCCCCACATCCCCAACTCAAGTACTGGATGGCGCTCCACCACCATCATTTCAGCATTTAGGCATTAGGCAGCATGGAGCCGATAGGTTTATGTTGATCTGCTCCAGAGAGTCCTATTCTATTGGCAGTTCTACGCTACAGGGTCAGCAGTGGGTGTGACAGCAGTGGTGTCAGTTATAACACTTGTACATATAGTGCAGATCAAGAGAGAGACAGACAGGTCGGTAGGGGGCACGATGCATTAAGAATGATGTTCCCATTAAATGCAGCTTCTCACGATTTAGCTGAGCTTTAGTCACCAAAGGTGAAAAGCAATAGAGTGCATTCAGACAGAGATACAGAACTGTAGACCAGAAATGAGTAAGCATTATCTTTTGCAATGATTGTGTGACGCACCGGAGGAGCGGCGATGCACTCATACAGAAAGACACACTTTTGAGATCAGAACAGTGCTGAGAGAGGACTTCTGCTTCAATCTGTAGTGTTTTTGTTTTTAGTGAACAGAAGGTGAGGAAAGGTGGAGCACAACACTTTTAAGGTTGAAGCTGCAGTGTCAATAACTGCACTGCCCTGCAGCTGAACAGACCAGCTGCCCTTCATACCACATCAAAGGTGGCAAATTCAGGTCCAGAGAGTAAAAATCCAGCTTCAGCTGCCGCAGAGCCATCCAGACAGTTAGAACAAAGTCCTGGGTGGATTTTTACTTTCTCACCATTGGGGAACAGGTAATGATGCATGGATTATTGGAACTTATTTTAGCTTCTTTTTACTTATTTTAAGATTTTATCTACTAAAACTTTCTTATTTTTTTTAACAAAGTTGGTAACAGCCTAAATTGGTAACAAGTTCAACCTGCATAATCTCATAATACTCCAACTACAATGTACAGATAATAAATACCAGACATACATTAAACAGAATTTCACTTGGTAAGATACCCTGTGTTAATTTGCAGTGTGTTTGCCGAATGCTGGTAATAACTTTAATATGACTATATGTCAGATAACGATAATAGCATTCTGGTAAGAGTTGATTAGAATGTTTTTATTCAATAACTTAAAGTAAAACTTAAATTACACCATAACACATTAAAATACATGACATAAAGGCATGTTATGGCTTTAGATGGATGTTAATACTATTTTAATCTGAAATGGCCTGATTTTCCCCACTGTGGGACTAATAAAGGATAATCTGATTCCCTGGGTTGTCGGTCACAGACCAAATACTGCTCCATTCAAAAGTTCGCATCTAGCCGAGTAAAGTCCAAATGCTCGGATGTGTTCTTGGTCAGGAGGTGACTTGTGTGGACCTGGCCAAATGGCCTGGCCTGGCCTGACCTGGACACAGCCAAATTTCCCAGAATGCATTTTGCAACACACTGCTATTCCAATTGCAAAATTACCGTATGGAGTCCTCCCGTCCTTGGAGGTTTTTACACTATTCGGAACTCGCCATACTTCGTTTGAGAATCCCTTTGTGTGTTTTACGGCTTTAAATATGCTGTTTAAGCCCCGCCTCCTCAGCGCCACTATTGGTCTACATGTACCTGCATCTACACCAGCCACTGGTCCAACTGTTTTCCAACACAGCTGATTGATCACAGCCTAAAAATGCCTACATGAAAATGTTAATATACACAAATCAGATTGAGTTTTTAAAATATTTTAATTACATATGTAAAAATGACAGGGTGGTAAAAGTAAAACTGTAAAAGACGTGATTTAGCAATACATGCTATTGAGGCTGTTTATTAGTTTTTGGTAAATGAGTTAATGTTTATGTATGAATGTTCATTAATAAAGTTTACAAATTTATTATTAGATATTTAACTCCCTCCCACCCTCTCTCTCTCTCTCACACACACACACACACACACACCACCACAGTCCTACTTAAAGGGCTACCCAGCAACAACATTTTTGAAATACAGTAATATGGTCACCCTTCCACTGAAGGAGGATGTTAAGATGAATGAACCCAAAACGATGAGGAATAGAATCTTATCCCCTGCATTACAGCTGAGATCCTCATGATCTTCTCCTATTCACTTTCCATTCTAGAAATGCGTGGTTTTGCTCTGACAGTAACGATACTGTCAACTCAGAACTCTTCCAATATCAAGAGTTCTTCCTGTCTGACTACAGTACTGCTGAGTCAGGACATGTGAAGTGAAACTCAATGAGGCTTTCACCCGGAGGCCTGGCCATGACCAGCCGCTGTTTATGTCCTGTCGGTGTTCGGTGTGGTGATTGGTGATGGGACACTGCAGCTGCTCTGATTTCCCTTTCAAACCAAATAAACTCTGGATCTAGAACTGGTTCCGTTCAGCATTCTTGGAACCTTAGAACCATTTGCTGGTGCGCTGTTGCTTTCTCTTTGTTCTCCAACATAACATTCCCAAAAGAAAACCTACTGTTCTTCAGCTCCAGCAGGGAATACAATTTTAGACTTGAGGAGGGGATATGAATGGGGCTGTAATTCAGTCCCCAGACAGAAGCAAACAGATGACCACAGCCCCCCCCCACACACACACACACACACACACACACTCCTCTCCCCCACCCTGAAATAAAGCAGGGGGCTGCAGGGCTAATGAGCTTAAAAGCCCATCCGTCTTGCTGCGTGGAGGTGATGCTTCTTTAAATCTAAAAAGGCTGGGGTCAGATTCAGAGCTCCTGACACAAGGCCTAGGCACTCCATCACCAGCCTTGGACCTGTCCATCCACCCGCCTGGTCGTAGCATCTGCTGTCTGTTAGCCGTGCTAGCTGAGCCAGTCCAGACTCCATTGTTCCACAGCTTATCTCCCTTCCTTGCTAACGGGCTAATCCGCGTAGGCCTCTGCAGTGCAACTGAGACGTTTGTCTTTGGGCTCGAATGACAAAAGCAGATGTAGATTGATTGATTGATTGATTGACTGGTGGCTGAACGCTGGTGAAGGCTTTAATAAAGGTGAGACAACTATAACAGCGGATATTTGAGAGATGATTAGAGCTGGTTAGAGTTGATTAGCAGGGGAGGGATGCTAATGCTAATTACTCACGAACTTTTAGCAGAAACTCTAAATTACATCCAGAAACAAACTGAGAGAGAAGGAGAATAAAGACGGTCAGCTCGAGCTGGAAACGTTCCCCCAGCTGCTGCGCTTTCACTCCATGGCTAGCACTGCTGGCGTGTGAGACAGGAGTCATGTGGCATGCCCTGGTGCTCTGGACTTCCTGTGGGGGCTGTGCGTTCCCCCCGTTGCCTGCTGGAAGAGGAAGTAGAGTGTAAATGAAGGGTTTCCCACCTCGGCTGGACTGCTGTTGTTATTAAGATGGGAACTGAAGGAGTCCTGTCTCCTGTGCCACTCCAGACTCCAGTGTCCGCCTGCTCGGAGGTTCAGCCCCACGCGGCACCTGTGTTAAGACTGACAAGGTTTCATCATAAATGAAAATGTGTTCTTGCTGACTTAAAAAGGTTTGGCTGATGCAAGGCTGGTGAGACGTTAGATGTTCTCTAGAAAACAGTCAAGGAACCAGTGTGGTTTCTAAAGAAAAAAGAAACTTGCATCTGTGCAGTATCTACAGCGGTGTAAGATTTAGTTTCTAGGAATCGGTGTAGAAGCAGGTCTCACTTCTGGGGAAAACATCTTTGCAATAATAAGAATATTTCTCACCATCGCCTCCAACCCTTCAGCAGTCTCACAGTCCGACAGTCTTTTGGCCAATAATCACAAAAGATTACATCATATTTATCATGTACTGTAACTGGTAGCAAACATAAGTAATATTTTACATCTCTCTTTTACATCACCCAAACCTACCACCCTTCACCAGGTGAGCCTGGGTGATGCTGTAAATTTAGACAAGCGGATATCATTCACAGGTTAATCGCAATAAACAATATTCTGGTGATCCGAATTCTTTTATATAGAGTCTAACTCCACAGCCTGCTCTGGACACACTGGACACACACTGGACGCACCACTCTGGCACACGGCCTGTTTACCACACTGCCACCAGGCAGGAGATACCGCAGCATCTTCTTGGATTAACCTGCCTATACACTTTATTTTACATACGTCCCTCCTGTATATTTTGTGTATATTCCTGTATGGTATTATATTTCAGTTATTTAGTTTATGTATATATATAAACATGAAACCTGGAACGTGGAGATCAGTTTTTCTTAAGCGATTATCATCGTTGTACATTCCTAGTTCAGAGTATGCACACTTTGTGGATAAAAGTATTGGGACACCTGCTTCTTCTGAAATCAAGGGTATTAAAAATGATCCTGCTTTTGTTGGAGTAACTGTCTCTACTGTCCGTATTCTTCTACAGTCCAACTCCGGCTGGGTGAAGGACTGATGGGAAATCTTATGTAGATGTTCTACACTGGCCCTCCACCCATCCTCACCCTCTTCTATAGGGGGACCATAGAGAGCATCCTAAGCAGCTGCATCACTGCCTGGTTTGGGACCTGCACAGCCTCTGACCGCAAGTCCCTCCAACGCATTGTGAGGACAGCTGAGAAGATCATCGGAGTCTCTCTCCCCTCCGTCATGTGACATTTACACCACCCGCTGCATCCGCAAAGCAACCAGCACTGTGGATGTCTGTTCTCCCTCCTGCCATCAGGAAGAAGGTACCGCAGCATCCGGTCCAACACGACCAGACTCTGCAATAGCTTCTTCCCCCAAGCCATCAGACTTACTGTGTTGCACTTGTGTTCTGTAAGCACTGTGTCTGTGTTGTACCATGGTCCTGGAGGAACGTTGTTTCGTTTCACTGTGTACTCTGTATGTAGTAGAAATGACAATAAAACCCACTTGACTTGACTTGACTTGTATACAGCGAGCCCTCTTCCACTATTATACAGAACCTTATGGCTCAGAGTGTAAATGCAGTTCCTCCGTGTTCGAACTGGGTTTGAATATTTCATGCAGGCCAGATATACCCGACCCGGCTCTCGGTTTATCCTGTCAGGCTGCCACTGATTTAATCTTGCATTTTACAGAACCTCTTCTGGCTCCTGGAGGCAGGGAGGAATATCAGCAAGGCGAGGAGCAGGCCGGCTTACTATGAGATTTTTCACCTTTTCCACGTTTCAAACACTCGAACCCGTCTCATTTGAATGAAATACTCTCGCGCATGAAAGAGCGCCTGGCGGAGGGCTATTGATCGGGCAGATTTAGGACCTGCTGCTTTGGCAAAATGTTATTCTGTGCCTCTCGGATGCGTGTGTGGGAGGCCCGGCCATCTCCGATTCCATCATAAAAAATCCTCTGTGATAATCCTCTGTGCTGTAATAAGGTCATACAGCGTGAAAGCATGCTCTAGTTCCTTACCTCTACAGACCGGAGCACACGGTGTGTCCACTATCATTCGTCTTCAGAGATAAAGCACACAGGCTATAACAGAGGCTGGGAGCACACAGGGCTCTTCTGCTACACTTACTCCTGCAGTGTTCCTCAACGTTCCGAGAATAAAGAACCTTAGGAACATCAGCCTTTTGGTTCTGTGACTGAAGACAGTGTGAGGGACGTGTTCTAATGATCATAAGGATAGAATGTGGAGGTCAAAGGATGGTGCATCACTCTCTCTCTCTCTCTCTCTCTCTCTCTCAGGTCAGTGTGCACCAATCAATATATAATATCGTTCAAATGGAATTCGACCTGGATCGACCTGAAGGGGGCGGCGCTCAGCTCTGTTATTTGTGCCCGACTACACAGTAAACTTCAATGATTAGCATAGTGTCCTGTGTGAGTGTAAGTGTGTGTCCTGTGTGAGTGTAAGTGTGTGTCCTGTGTGAGTGTGAGTGTGTGTCCTGTGTGAGTGTAAGTGTGTGTCCTGTGTGAGTGTGTGTCCTGTGTGAGTGTAAGTGTGTGTCCTGTGTGAGTGTAAGTGTGTGTCCTGTGTGAGTGTGAGTGTGTGTCCTGTGTGAGTGTAAGTGTGTGTCCTGTGTGAGTGTGTGTCCTGTGTGAGTGTAAGTGTGTGTCCTGTGTGAGTGTGAGTGTGTGGTTTGAGATTGGGGTCTATACTATGCAACGTTTCTTTGTGAATTGATGCTCCGTCCACAAATGAGCACTTTAATAATTAGAGTTAGCCGTTATGTTTCATCACCAAGATAGACTGTGTTGTTAGATAATTAGACTGGAAATGATGATGATGATGATGATGAATTTGTCACCATGCATTAAAATTTATTCAGATACAAAGAGGCTACTATCTGATGTTATGAAGATGTAAAGGCTCCAAATCCTGCATCCCAAACCACACTTCCACACACCTACACCTGATGAATGTGCTTCTGATAATGGAGCACTATGTTTACATCACTGAGGTTTAGATGCAGCCAGCAACTTCAACCCTCACTAAAGACGACACTCCTGGCTCAGCCCACCATTTCTGAACGGTTAGGGCCACAGCCACAGGCTGTCAAAACCTACTGTCTACAAAACCTTAATAAAAGTCCTCTACACACTTTAAAATGGGCCCTGCTGTTTATGAGTAAAACTAATGTATTCTACTCATCAGACCCATCCTTTTTGAGGTGGAATATTGTCTTGATTTGTAGAAATGGGAAAATGAATCATGACACTGAAAGTCAGCACTGCTGCACCCTGTGGTAAACTAAATTGGTCCAAACCTGAGACGTGCCGCAGCGTGTACAATTTTGCCTTGAATTTCAGTGGATCCTGTGAATTACTGGGTCATTTAAAGAGCTGAGAAATGAATACGCCTTACGCAAGCTAACACTGCTGCACACACCGACATCATAAGACCCCGTACCAAAATACCCAGCACAAACCTGCAGGCAGTGTCCAGTGAGGCGGTCAGGAGGCTTTTATAGTTTGAGTAGCTGGTGTTGTTCTGTAATGGTAGTAAAGGTCAGTCGTCAGTCAGGACAATATGCAGAAGAGTTCACTTGCTTGTAGCAGGACATCTAAAAAATGAAGCGTGTCCCGTCACTCAGGGGGTAAAAGTATCAGGTCTGTTTTTGTTTTTGTTTTTGTTTTTCACCAAAAACAATATTCAGAATTCATTTTCCCATCCCCGGAGTTCCCAACACGGGCATGACACTGAACCCAGTCTGAGGCACAACCGCCGATGTCTGATCCATATAATCTTCAGCATAATGGAGGCTGCATGTAAAGCTATGATGTGAATGGTACAGTAGTAGTAGTGTAGTGTGTGGTTTCAGATGCAGCAGAGCCCCGTCTGCCCTGCTGCTTCTCCCTCCAACAGGCCTGTTTCCCATTGGTTCCAGTCTGAGGTGCAACTGCGAGAAAAGAATCTCTTGTTTTTAGAGAGAGCAGAACGTCTTGAGGAAATCAGAGCTCTGCATTGACTCACTTTAATTCACACCAGATCTGTTTTGCAATCCATGTTCAAAGAGTCGTAGTTCAGAGTCTGTTAGAGAAATGCAGGCTGACAGCAGCGCGCTACGACTGCCTTTATGTGCCTCTCATTATGTGTCTGTCTGTGTGTGTGTGTGTGTGTATATATGTGTGTGTGTGTGTATACATGTGCAGATGCGTGTGCTTGCACATGTGTGAGTGTGTGCATGTGTGTGAATGTGAAACTGGGCTCCAGCCGCTGCTTCAGCTCTTGGCTGAAATGACACGGCTGATGTTCCTGTGAAGCCCTGCGATGAGATGTTTACCAGAAATGACTTCAGAAACACACCTCCGACCGTCCTGCTACACCAGTTCAGCTGAGAATAACACACACGCTGATGTCACTGCAATAGCCAGTACGGAGCTGTTTGTACAGAGTCTGTAAATACATCTGTAAATAAAGCGTCCAAATCGCTTCTCACACAGAAGGTCAATAAATCAAAATAAAATAATAAAACCCACGCTGAATTGACCCACGCTGGCACCGAGGAGCTCCTGCACTGCTGAATGTGATTGCAGTGTGAGTATATGTGAATACCTTTTGGGTGTAAAAATGCCCCGATGTATAGACGCTGATTTTTAGCCACAATTGATTTATTTTTTTAACTTAAAAAAAAGGGTCAAACTAAAACAGTCATTTAAAGAAATGCTGCTGTCATTAACTCCCTGTAACTGCTCCGTTTTAGCCTCCTTCACACCGGACATAAATGTGCTGTTTGACTAGAGATGGAAAGTGCAGATCCAGAAGGTACAATCCGGCCCAGGATTCTGTTCTAACTGCACGGGCGGCTCTACGACAAACTGCAGAATTTGCAGTTAAATATGGAGTATTGTTGCTAAATGTAAATAAACATCTTAACAAACAGCTGCTCTGCTCTCTATCCTTACGCTAAATAGATTCACAGTCCTGCTGCCATGCCAAGGTTAAAGGCACATTCCAGCCTATCGACGGCCCCTGATCAATCGACCAGACAGCCTTTCAGCCGACCAACGCCAACACCCAGAGTATCCGCCACCTCACTGCTCACACACCAATCACCAATCACCAGTGACCCTCCCCCAACCCCCCGGTCTGCACCTGTCTCCAAAATCCCCATTTACAAAATCCCTATTGATTTAAGCTCCCTGTGCACCAGGAGGCTCCAGATTGAAGTAAGGACATCTCTCCAGGGTTCTCCACTGATCCCACCATGAACAATTGGATCACGCTGAGAGGTGTTTACCTCATGTAAAGGCTTTTCTTTTAGTGCAGACATGACCTGGAGCATTTAAAATCAGGTCAGGAGAGCAATGAATAAATATGGTTAGTAAAAACAGAAACAGGCTGTCAGTGAGAAGTGGTCATTTTTTTAGACCTGGACAATGTGTGGGGCAGGCCCATGACACAGCAGCTCTAAATTAAGGAATGAGGACACAGGAGGACGCTGGTGCACGTATACACACTCATTTGATCAGCTGGGAGAACAGATGCATGCACGGGTCAGGATATTCTGAGGTGCCCTTTAAAAGTGAACCATATGCATTTGGGTTGGTGACATTTTAGAGAGGCCAGAAAATCCAGATGTCCCAAACATCTTAATCTGTTTAACATCTGAATCCCAACTTAAATATCAGCATTTCTGCAGCGGACCCCAGCGTGCAGAGAGACACGTTCACCACGCTTTTAATAAACACATGTTTCTTTACCCCGACTGATAGCACCCACAGAAGAACCACATCGGTTCCCTAAAGAACAATGAGACCTGCAAGAGACCTTTTAGACCTCTCTAGACTGTGGAGGTTCTTTCAGCTGTCAGAAAGGTTCACGTCTCTAACTTCTCTGAAGATCTCTGAAGATGTACTGTAAAGGTCCTGTACCGCTTTAAGTTTTAACCTTGATAGCTAACCTGTATAGCATGTGGAGGTTCTTCACACGTACTCTCTTACTCACAAAAATGGATCTGTGAAGAATCATCTATTTCAAATGTTTGTTTGGGGACAGAAACTAGTTCTTGTAAGGCAATAAGCAAAGAACCTTTTCTGGTACCTAAGAGCGGTGCTTCTGAACTTTCTGAACTTTTGTTCCCTAAAGATGGGAAATAAGGACTGGCTGCATTTTAAAGAAAGTCCTTAACGTTGAAAGAACCTGATTATAAAGCATACGTACATGTTCAGTCCTTTTACTGAACTGTACCTGCAAGCCAGAAACCACTGAGGAACCTGTTTGAGTGTTTTTGGGCTCCTGACAGACAGAACGTCTGAAAACATGAAACAAAATGTCCTGTTCTGTTTGTGTTCTGTTCATTCAGACCCGGATTAACTGAGACCCGGATGTCTTGCTGCTGGATGTTTCTGTACTGAGCCGCTCGGCTAATCAGTCAGAGATGAGCGTAGCACATGTCCTCAGCTTCAGTGATGTCACATGTCCGCGTGTTCCCGTCCTCCCAACTGTCTGCCTGCGCTCTCTCACTGCCGTATTAGAGAGAGAGGCCGACCTGCCCTCATGACGACAGGGTGGGTGGCTGAGTAGAGTGAGTAAGTAAACAGAGCTATTCAGAGGGGGGTCTGGTGTGAAATGCTTGGTTCTAGATAACCTTACCCAGTCAGAAAGTTCTTCACCTAATGGTGATGAAGACGCTGCCTGATGCCTGAGACACTGTTCTACCAGAGTTCTGAGAAGAGTTCGGCTCTAGAACCTGCTTTTAAAATCAGATCATTAAAATGGTGGAGGGATACATGCTGCAGGGTGTAGTGCAGCTACAGAAAGTAGTCCCTAAAGAGAACTGGATTAGTGGAGATTCTCTATTCACTATTTTACCTTCATCATCATCATCATCATCATCATTCCATATAATGATGGTTTGGATAGGAGATAAATTATGGGCTGCATCTGTCTTGTAGTCATGGCAATGGACACCTGGTTCCAATCACCTCAAATGTAAAGAGATCAGAGTGAACTGGTGAAACTATTCCTTAATAATAGAAGTGTGTAAGTCTGAACTTCTCTGTGTGTGTGTGTGTGTGTGTGTGTGTGTGTGTACTGTACTGTGTTCAGAAGGAACTGTGTGTATAAATGTGTATATGCTGGATGGTACCGGGTTTTTCTTCCCTTCTATACCTCCTACCAAACACACACACACACACACACACACACACACACACACAGTTAAACAGAATGAACATCTCAGTGAGAAAATGCTGAGAGTGTGAGACTAAACAACTGTTCTGAGAAAGTCGTGGCCATAAAGGGAAACTGCGTCACGTCGCTACTTCATTCAGCTCCAGCTCCACCTTCAGCTCCACCCACAGCTCCACCTTCAGCTCCACCTTCAGCTTCAGCACGGCAGTATCGGGCTGCTCCTTTCACTGTTACAAAACCTGACACTACAGCTCGTAAACAGACCCCTCTCCCCCCACTGAGGACAACACCTACATCTACACCTACATCTACACCTACATCTACACCTACATCTACACCTGCTCTCTGCTCTGCTCCACTGTCAGAGGGGCTACAGCTGAACTGTATGATGGGAATCTTCATCCACATAGTTCAGCTTCCTAACCTATCTCCTGATCTCCTGCTGCTCCAGAAGATCAGCATTGTGTAAGTGCTCCTCCCCTCTGTGAGGAACTGTGAGGAACTGTGAGGAACCGAGTGTAAGATGTGTGTGAGGAGACGCTGCCTCTCCAGCACTGGGCCGTCCTCCTCGGGCTGCATTTCTTGGCGAGCGGTTTAAAGTTCATCCTCCACTTTGTTTATTTTATGTCTTGGGCAGCTGCTCTCTCTCTCTCTCCGTCTCTCAGAGCGCGAAATGACGTCAAGACAGAGCAATTCTCAGCAGCTCCACCAGGGCTCCTGCTTTCAGTTTGTTACCATAGCAGCAGCCCCACTTCCTGCCAGTGTGAGGTTTCCTGTGTTCATTCACTTTTCTTCTGCATGTGTTCCTCAGCCTGCCTTCAGCTCTGTGGACAACACCATACAAGGAGCTGGGCGTTCTGGAGGTCAGCAGCTCTGCTGAATGGACTGAAATGTCCACAGACATGCTTGTGTTTCTTATTTTACTGCTGTATTTTTTTACATTCCAGAAATACATTAATATTTATATTTATAGATTATGTATTTAAAATATTTATGTATTAGAAATTTTCAGTTTAACAGATCGCAAATAAACACATCTGATGTGTCATGTGCAAAAGTAATGGCACCTCAGAAATGTCATGATTTTTTCAGTATTTCAAATTAAATAAATAAATTAATGGGGCAAAAGTTAATTTACTGTATAGAATTAATTCACTACTCAGAACATCAACAATATGTGTTATTTGAAAAGATAGTATATTATATAGTATTCATAGAATATCTATGTAAATCCTTTTATCTATCTTCATTAAAGAAACAATAACAGAACATTAGAAAAGAACTGAAATTATAATTAAATGGTTTCAGCTATTTTTACTCACTTCACCTGTAATAGAACATTAATATACTGAGGAATTCTACTGGATTAACTTCACCTCACACTTTCACACACAACTCAAATAAACAATGGGTTTAAATCAAACCCTGAACCTGAGCAGAACCGGGTTTTTCCTCCAGTGTTTCGTTGTTTTTGTTTTTTTCTGAGTTTTTAAAGTGGGGGATTTTTGGGGAGTGTGTTATAAAGATCAGATGTGTAAGATTTGCTCTGATATATATATGTGTGTGTGTGTGTGTGTGTGTGTGTGTGTGTGTGTTATGGGAAAGAACCGATCTGAGCGTAACACGCTCGTTGTTGGGTTTTACCTGTTCTCTTGCTTTATGGACTCTGACTCTGGGCAGCTGAGGGCGAGGAGGGTCACATGCAGAGGGAACAGTGTTTTTGGGTGTTTGAGCGCAGTTTCCTGCCCTCATGTCTACTTGGCACTTTTAACTCATTTCAGATAATCACGGCTTTTATGTTCTTTAGGGGAAACCCCCCCCCCCTCGGCTGCAGCACCACTCATCTCTCACACCGTTTGTTCTGCAGATGGAGCCGCCTGTGTGTAAGTGTGCACATGGAGGAGGGGTAACAGTAATCACATTTGTCTGCTGCAGCTCGAGCCGCCGTGCACACAGAGCCATTATGTCATCGGTCTCTTTCTCAGAGTGGTTGAACCTCTCTCATGGAGGTGCTGAGGGAGAGAGCCGGTGACCTGTCGCAGGGTGATCTGTTTCGTTTGTGTGGGTTTCTCTGTGTTTTCCACTTAATCAAACCTCACAACTGTAAACTCTTTGCAAATGTGGCTCAACCACAGCTTATCATGGGAAGCACAGAAACAACCGATCACCCCGATTAACTCACCGTCACCTGTGAACTGGTAGTGCTCCTCCAAAGGCATCATATCCAGCTCCTGACTGGCACCAAACCAGATCTTCAGAAGGTCTTGGACTCACTGGTGGCAAACCAGGTCCAGAGGGTAAAACATCTGCTCAAGATTTTGTTCTAACTGTCTGGACAGCTCTGCTGCAGCTCTGAGCATCATATGCAGCTTATTACTGGAACCCCTTCAGAAGGTGACAAATTCAGGTCCAGAAAGTATGCAGAGCGGAAAAAATGCTGAGGATTTCTGGGCCTCTGGCTGTGGTGTGAGAGTGAGGTCAGCTGTTTTTGCCCTTGCTTTAAACGTCGTGACTCCTGCTGTCAGGAAGACTGTCAGCTTCAAACTGCTGGTTTAGGATTAGGCCGACCTCCTGTTCTCATAAAGGACGATCCTGGACGATCCAGCGTTTAGCCTAGGCATGGACACGCAAATCAGCCAGCTGCACTTTCACCTGCTGGACAAGGAGCTTAAACAACGGCCTGGCCTTTCAATCACTTCTACAGCAGGCCTCTCCACCACAACCCCCCGACCCCCCGAGCAGCCCCTCAGAACACAATTATGTTGGACAGCTCCTAATTACACTGCATGTCTGGACCGCTGACTGTGGCTAAAGCTCAGTTTGAGGCACAGCGAGTAACAGGTTAGGTCTCGTTGTCATGATCGGTAAATGAGGCGTGATGAGGGCGCGGGGGCAAAGGCGAGGATTATTAATTTCTGGGGTGAGCTTGTGGCCTGTGGGTGAGAGCTTGTGAGGGGAGGGGTGATGAAATGCTGTAGCTGCTCATGCTAAAGGTCAGTAGTATGTGCTTATGTATGTGCGTGATGACCCCTTTACTACAGATAAGGTGACCACACTCATAAGCGTACTTTAGAAATGCCTCCAAAACACTGCTAACAGCTAATCGCGCAGGCAGACAGCCCTTCACTTGTTGCGGGAACTGCAGTGTGGGTGGACGAAAGTGCACCATCATACACATCAAGCAAGCCTTTTGCATATCAGCCCCCGTCTCGCAGGGTCTCTGTGGAGCTCCTCCAGAATTATGAGACCTGTTTGCAAATCCCATAGCTTCCTTTTCCAGTTCACAGCGACAGGGCAGCTCGCAGTGATGTGGTCAAACAGCTGGAACAGCATGAGGGACACGCAGTGCTGCCCTACACCATCTAAGACCACAGAGAGAGAGAGAGAGAGAGAGAGAGAGAAATGGCATTAGAGGTTCATTCAGTTAAAGCAGCTGCATAAATAAGAGCCATGTGACATTTCCAACAGATTCCCATTCTTCCTCTGTAACTGCACTGGGAACACATTCCACCCAGAAGCGCAGGAGGGACTGGGCTGGTTTAGGTCTCAGCACTGAGAACCCTGAGCTGGCTGATTTTCTGTGTCCAAAAGTTTAGAAGCAATAACATATCAAATTATTCTAATGTGCAGCTTCACAAATTAATATAATTACACAAGATCAGAAATCTGTGAATACATAAATGAACATATATATTTTAGAAATGTTTTAGAAAAGTTACAATAAAAATACTATCCATAATGTATTTATGAAATTCAACCAAAACAGAAAACTAAGAATCCTATTATGCAACAGCTGATGTAAAACACAATATATCTGTATGAGTTTGCACATCGCTTTTTCTATATTTGTATTATTTTATATGTTGGACATTAATATTAAAAACATCCAGACTATGATAAACATATGGAATTATGTAGGAGCTCCAGGCTATGTAAGGGCTCAGCAGTTCTGGGAACTCCATTCCAGGTGACCACCCCACAAAGCTGACTGAGAGAACGCCCAGCGTGTGCTAAGCTGTGGAATTGGTTTACTGAGTGCCTCGGACTCGTCCTCCTTTCCCTCAGGCCCTCATATAACCCCGCTTCTCAGTTCAACACCGTGCACACCCCTTCTCCTGACTTTGTTACATCACTCACCACACAGACCTCAGGAAAGCCGACCCGGACGACGGGCCAAAAATATTCTGAGTCTACCTTCCCGTTCCATCTTAAAGAGTGGTCCTCACTAGCAAATAAATACAATTCCTTTATAGTTTTGATGTCTTCAGTGAAGGAGCAGTCGTTTTATTAATGCAGGTGTAATTAGCATTAAATACATAGCTGTTCAGGAGTTTTATAGATAAAGGTTCATCGAACAGAATCCGTATTAGAACTTTCTAAACAACTCAACCAGACAAAGGTGAGCAGACAGTGAGCAGAGGGTGAGCAGACAGTGAGCAGAGGGTGAGCAGAGGGTGAGCAGACAGTGAGCAGACAGTGAGCAGAGGGAGAGCAGACAGTGAGCAGAGGGTGAGCAGAGGGTGAGCAGACAGTGAGCAGACAGTGAGCAGAGGGTGAGCAGACAGTGAGCAGACAGTGAGCAGAGGGTGAGCAGACAGTGAGCAGACGGTGAGCAGACAGTGAGCAGACAGTGAGCAGAGGGTGAGCAGAGGGCGAGCAGACAGTGAGCAGAGGGTGAGCAGACGGTGAGCAGAGGGTGAGCAGAGGGTGAGCAGACAGTGAGCAGACAGTGAGCAGAGGGAGAGCAGACAGTGAGCAGAGGGTGAGCAGAGGGTGAGCAGACAGTGAGCAGACAGTGAGCAGAGGGTGAGCAGACAGTGAGCAGACAGTGAGCAGAGGGTGAGCAGACAGTGAGCAGAGGGTGAGCAGACAGTGAGCAGACGGTGAGCAGAGGGTGAGCAGACAGTGAGCAGAGGGTGAGCAGACAGTGAGCAGACAGTGAGCAGACGGTGAGCAGACAGTGAGCAGACAGTGAGCAGACAGCGAGCAGACAGTGAGCAGAGGGTGAGCAGACAGTGAGCAGACGGTGAGCAGACAGCGAGCAGAGGGTGAGCAGACAGCGAGCAGACAGTGAGCAGAGGGTGAGCAGACGGTGAGCAGACGGTGAGCAGAGGGTGAGCAGACAGTGAGCAGACGGTGAGCAGACAGTGAGCAGACAGTGAGCAGACAGCGAGCAGAGGGTGAGCAGACAGTGAGCAGACAGTGAGCAGAGGGTGAGCAGACAGTGAGCAGAGGGTGAGCAGACAGTGAGCAGACGGTGAGCAGAGGGTGAGCAGACAGTGAGCAGAGGGTGAGCAGACAGTGAGCAGACAGTGAGCAGACGGTGAGCAGACAGTGAGCAGACGGTGAGCAGACAGCGAGCAGACAGTGAGCAGAGGGTGAGCAGACAGTGAGCAGACGGTGAGCAGACAGCGAGCAGAGGGTGAGCAGACAGCGAGCAGACAGTGAGCAGAGGGTGAGCAGACGGTGAGCAGACGGTGAGCAGAGGGTGAGCAGACAGTGAGCAGACGGTGAGCAGACAGTGAGCAGACAGTGAGCAGACAGCGAGCAGAGGGTGAGCAGACAGTGAGCAGACGGTGAGCAGACGGTGAGCAGACGGTGAGCAGACAGCGAGCAGAGGGTGAGCAGACAGTGAGCAGACGGTGAGCAGACAGTGAGCAGAGGGTGAGCAGACAGTGAGCAGACGGTGAGCAGACAGTGAGCAGACAGTGAGCAGACAACGAGCAGAGGGTGAGCAGACAGTGAGCAGACGGTGAACAGACAGCGAGCAGAGGGTGAGCAGACAGTGAGCAGACGGCGAGCAGACAGTGAGCAGACAGCGAGCAGAGGGTGAGCAGACAGTGAGCAGACGGTGAGCAGACGGTGAGCAGACAGCGAGCAGAGGGTGAGCAGACAGTGAGCAGACGGTGAGCAGACAGTGAGCAGAGGGTGAGCAGACAGCGAGCAGAGGGTGAGCAGACAGTGAGCAGACGGTGAGCAGACGGTGAGCAGACAGCGAGCAGAGGGTGAGCAGACAGTGAGCAGACGGTGAGCAGACAGTGAGCAGACGGTGAGCAGACAGTAAGCAGACAGCGAGCAGACGGTGAGCAGACAGTGAGCAGACAGCGAGCAGAGTGCTAACAGTTCAATAACATGCTTCCTTTTCTGGAGCACAGCTCAGAGTAATGGGGGGGTAACTGGTATTTAGTGTCCTCACTGACTGAACCAGTTTCAACTGAACTAAAGTTCTAAAATTAAACCATAAAGTTTCTGTTTTGCCTCGTTTTCCCACGCAGAGCATCCTGAGTGTAGAAACATCACAATCACATGAGCCCCTTCAGCTGTGAATCACACGGTGGCCACCGAGAGGAGGAGGAGGAGGACTCTGAGTCGTTGGGCCGTTGAGGAGCGCGGCGGTGTGGTGGAGGGCTCTAGGCCGCAGCCGCGTCTCTCTTCCTCAACGCTCAGTTTCGATTTCAGTGCGCCGCTCTGCGCCACGCGAGCAGCGAGCCCTTTCTTCTCAGCAGCCGAGTGTGTGGAGGCAGATGCAAAGCTCAAGCGCTGCAGAACCAGGCCGTGGGTTCTGGGAAACACTCTTAACTGAAATTGTAGTATTACTGGAAACTTAAAAAGGTTGGCCCTTTGACCCCGCCTGCTGAGGCAGCTCAGTGGCAGCAGCGGCAGAGAGCGCTGCACTGTGTTATCAGAAGCCAGGTCACTGACATACATATCAAAACCAGTCTATGAACGGCAGACCAGGAAATGCTAGTCAGCTTTTCTGTGGCTGTGAAGCTGTAAGGATAGAGACGGCATAACCGCACAGCACGGCGCAGCCGGTGATCGGAAAGGACTGTGCAAATCCATCAGCCATAAAATTAAAACCAACTGCCCGGTATTGGGTAGACCCCCCTTAAAAAAAAGGCAAAGACTCCACAAGCCCTCTGAAGGCGTCCTGCTGTTTCTGGCAGCAACACTAATGTTAGATCCTGTCTAGAGTCGTGAGGCGGGATCTCCATGAGCATCTCACAGTGACAGTGATCTCAGTGAGCCTTGGGCACCCAGTTGTTCCTCCTTGGAGCACTTTTGGTAGGTACTGACCACTGCATACCGGGAACTGCCCACAAGACCTGCCTGATGTTTTGGAGATGTTCTGACCCAGTCATGGTCTAGAACATCCCAGTTTGGTTCTTGTCAGAGTGTCTCAGATTCTTATGCTTGCTAAAAGGCTGTATGATCTGTAACAATGGCAGAACCCTGTTTTATGCTATTAAAGGTTATTTAAAGAACTGTGTACAAGGTTGTCCATCATGGTGGAGAACTGTTTAAACCAGCAAAGAACAGAAACAAGTGTTCTGAGTTATTGTGATTCCTTAAATTGCTGTTGTTTTTACTAAAGTCTTACCAGTTTTGAACACTGGTAAACTGGTCAACAAGGAGCAGATCATCATAACCCAGCAAAAACCAACATGAAATTTAAGATGGTCCTACTGATTTTCTGCTGTAGATGAATGTTTTCCACTTCACCTGGTTCTAATGTTCTGGTTGATCAGTGTTCATGATTTAACCGTGTCAGGAACCACATAAACATTCAAATGGTTCTTTGAGCGTATTGGTTTCTATATATTCGTTGACTTCAGTAGGCTATAGGACCTGTAAAGAGAACCCCCTTATGATTAATTCCAGTCCTAAATTTTCTTTGCATCTTTTCTAATGTTGGTAAACCACCAACTCCCAGGACCTCCCACTAACCACTAACCCAGGGTTTCTGTTCTTTGCCCACACTTGGTCCTGGTTTACACTGCCAGCAGACAGTCCACCTGCTTCCGACCAGGTAAAAGAACCCACTGTACAGAGCTGTGGAACACAGGGAATTTCCTACCAGCGTCCGAACGGAGTGTCGAACAAGTGTGTGCAGTACACAGCGTTCACACAATGCCCAGATGTTTCCTTTAGCACGCGGTGGTGCTGTCAGACGTAGGACGACTCAAAAGGCAGATTTTCCGGCTGAGTGAAATGTTTGCAGGATCTGGCTTGTTGATTTGGTTTAACGGGAGTGCTCCGTGTGATTGGCGGTGAAGGCTTCCACCACTCAAAATTCAACCTCTAATTATCTCTCTTTCTCTGTTATTAGAGCAACATGAGACGGTTCTAACCCGCCTTTCTCCTCTGCCTTCAAACCCAAACGCTTCCCTCAGCTGTCCTGAACCTGGGAGAGAGACGGGGATGATGGTTCACCCAAAAAGAAACACACCCAGTTTTCCTCTTATCCCAAATGCAGTCAAATCAGAAAGGCGTGTTTGGTGGCTGAAGTTTCTGTACGTTTGCACTGGAGCGAAGAGGCTAATGTAGCTAACGGTCAGGGTCAGGAAAGTGAAAGTCCACCAGAGCTGCCCAGGCAGAGTCCTGGAACTTTCACATGTTCAGGTCCCAATTGTGTACTAATTACTAATACTAACTAGTATTTGAGTATGTAGTATGGTTAAAAAAAGTGGTTAAAAAGTGTTAAAGTTGAGTTACTCAGATATCCAGGATGCAGACTCAGAACCAGTCGGTTTAAGTGTGGTTATGATGGACTTATCCAGGCTCTTATCCAGAGCGACTTACAAGGTAACTCGTATTACACAGGTGGGCCAATGTAGTGTTAGGAGTCTTGCCCAAGGACTGGTGTAGCGCAGCACACAGTCACCCAGACTGGGAATCGAACCCTGGTCTCCCACATGGTGTAATAGCTCACTGGCAGCTAGTGGTTTTATCTGTTGCACCACACCAACCACGTTATCCCACAATGCCATGCAAAATGGAAAAGGGAGGAGCTACCCATTTCTGGAATAATTATTAGGAAAAGAATAGAGGATAAGAATGCACGTGTGAACGGCAGCAGGAGAACATGCAGAGCTATGTTGGCATAGCAACGCTTTATCACTTCCTGTTAGTACAGAAGGGGTTAGTGTGCTAAGATTTAGTGTACTATCCTGCCCAACCCACAACTGTGACGTCAGTCCTTAGGCGGACATCGCTGCACTGTCAAAAGCTGACATTAGTTTAGATCAATAATGCACAAAAACACGCACATCTCCACATCCGCTACGCCAGCTTCACAGCTGTGTCTCTGATCGTCTACAGGGAGAAAATTGTGTAATTTGACTTTACCTGCTCATGTTTTGGAATTTTTGCTACTTTTACTGAACTATCCATATACGGATATATATGGACATGTATTTTTATACATTTCAATTATATATTGCATTTCATTCCAAACTACATTTCTCACACCAAATCGACTCCATCCTGAATGTATTAGTTAGGTTTATTAGTATTTTGTAATCTGTGAAAATGGCCAAACATTAATTTTTAGAAGATATGTGTCAGATACATTTGCCCATTTTCACACGTTGCAAAAATACAGATTTTTATAAAAACTGATAAAAACTTTAATATTTTAATATGGGTCGCTGGACGTGGGACTGGGATGATGAGCCGTTATTTGGTTTATTACTGTGATCAAATATATTATTAGTGTAAGGAACTGCTGATGCAGGCCCGCAAGATGTGAGTTTCAGGTTCTACTGGTTCTAGACGTTCTAGACATGTTTCAGACACTTCAGAGCCCTGGGCTTGGCAGCACCAGCCTGAGCTCCAACCCGGCTTATCCCGATCTGTCAGCTCGTCTTATGTTTCCTCCTGCAGTGGGAGAGCGAGCCGGCTGACAGATGGGGGAGAGCATTGGACTCTCCATGAGCATCACAAACCAAAACCCCCCAGCCACCTACCCCCCCCCGGAGCCTGGCTCTGATCAGGCCCCCCCGCTGCGGAGCCAGCAGCCACCACGTCTGCTTTCATCATCTCCATACAGCTGTGCAGCCGTGCCGCCGTGCCGGGAAGGCGCAGGGCGGTGTGCGAGCGCGGCGTCCCGCTCACTCCCTCTGATCACACATTCTGAAGGGCTCGGTTCAGAGGGAGCAAATGGAATTGAGGACGAGGAGCTGGAGAAGAGCTGGTGTTGGTGGACCCAGGCGGCATCGTGTGCTGCATGTCTCGGATGCAGACCGGTGTGGATTAAGCCTAGTCTGGACCGGATCCTGGACAGGATCAGGATTCAGTTCGGAGAGCAGCGGTACAGTTTATCAGCATCACTACTCCTCTCTGAAAGACACGGGCAGTCCAGGACCAGACTTCATCCTTAACCCTGGGACTAGAAAATGTCCAAAAGTGACTGAAACTCTGAAAGAGAATAAATGGGCCTTTTATATCTCTAGATTTTGGAACATAGCTGTGACAGGGATTTCATTGCATTCAGCCCTTGCAGTGAGGTCAGGTTCCAACTGCTCCACCCCTCCACCTCTCGAGCCCACGCCTGGCCCGGTGACCGCAGGGTCATGTGATCATGGCTGCTGCAGAGTGTCCTGTTCTATTGGTCAGTGCTTTTCTATGGAGGTTACACACATCTTTAGATGTTCTACATTAGGTTCTCCTTGTATCTGAAGAAGCAGAAGGTGAGCTCTGGATACTTGGAGATATTCTGGAGCCTAATCTCAAGAGAAGGTAATTAGAATAATTAATGACACCGACAATGAAAATGTTTTCTTTCAATTTATTACCTAAAAAAGAAAATGTCCTATCACAAGTCACACTGAAATGTATTGCTTAAGAAAAAAATATATTTAGATATTTTCTTTTGTTTTTTTTTTTGTTTGTTTTTTTTACTTGATTATTTCCATTATATTCCACAAAAACAAAAACAGGGCACAGTCATGCCCTTCTCCTTCCCCCACTTTTAAAAATGCACAAAGAAATACATAATTCACAGTTACCATTTTGGTTTTTTATAAATTAATACAGGCACACATGTGCTACACCGGTCTATAGCTAGAACATTGTATTTTTGACTCGTTATTATCTTTAATTGTTGGCTACAAGAAAGAACAGGCAACTTAAATGATGTGAACTTCAACAAACTGTATTGTAAACGCCACCCCTGCTCCACCCCTGCTCCACCCCTGCTCCACCCCTGCTCCACCCTACCCACCCCATAAAATGTCCCACTCCAAAACTCGTACATTTTTTTTCTTTTTCTTGTTTTTCTCATTTCACATACAGGTGAGGCACACACAGAGTATAGTTCATACATATATGGAAATTAAAAAAAATGTTGTTTTTTTTTTGGGGGGGGGGGGGTCAGGGTGTGGATGGGGATGGAAGGGGGTAGTCCTCTGAAATCTTTTATCGAAGGAGGAGGGAGGAGGAGGAAGTGCATGTAGTAACCTGTCCTTACAGGACGTCTCCGTTCAGAGTCAGGGCACTTTTTTTTTAGCTGTAGCACTACAGTGGAACCTTCCTCACTAGTTCTCTAAATTCAGTCAATTTAACATTTCAATTTGTTGCTTTTCAGCTTCTTGGTGGAAGGACAGATCAGGGTTTAAAGGATTTGATCTTACAACAAAGAATGGAAGAAATTAATTTAGTCATTTACAAAAAAAGAAATAAAATAATAATAATAATAATAATATTGTTACTGTAGCAGAGCCCATATCATAGCTCTGCTGAAGAACCGGGTTCTGCTAAACGGATTCTTTTTTTTCTTGGTCACTGAAGGGCAATTTTAAGGCACAGAAGCCTTGACATATTAGAGCCTCCACCTTTCAGAAATAATCTGAGAAATGATGTTTTGGCAAAAAACACAAAAACAACACTAAAATAGAACGTCCCTATCTAGTCCCCCGTTCCCCAAGTGTCTCATTGTGAAAGTTAAGGCCACTTGAAAAAAAATGTAATTAAAAGTAAAGACTAGGTTCCCCTTCAGGCAATAATCTCATTGCAAACTCAGCGAGTGCAATCGTGATCTTCTCACGTCTTCGTTCTTTCTGGGTTTTTTCGAAATCTTTGAAAGTAGTTTCAAGTCACGGGGCGGACGCTGGTTCTGGGGCGGGCCGTTTGGAGAGGGGGCTCTGTGGACCCCCTTTTTGCTGGAGTACAAAATTCAGTTCGGTTGCTCTCAGCTTATCACAGTCCAGGAATGATCCATGAATACTGTTAAAAGTCTGTGTTTTGGTTCACTGATATGCATCATCATCATCATCATCATGATTAGGACCCCTGTCAGCGGAGCAGCTGATCTGTATCAGAAATTCATGCATTTTTTTCCTCTTAAGCACCAGTTTCTCGTGTCCTGTTTTTTTGTCCATCTACAATAACGAGTCTAACCCACACATGCAAAGTAAAGTCCCATTCAGCAGCAGGACTGTCGGGTCTGTGGAAGGCCTAATTGGAGGTTAGTGCATCTACCAGTGAAGCTCAGTATCGAGCAGGTTAGGCCTATTGTTCTCCTGCTTGATCTCAGGGACGACTGAGGGCCTAAATAAGGGCAATTTAAGAACACCCTGCGGTTTAAGAACACCCCTGACAGGAGAGGGTAGCTGTCGCCTGGAAGGATGGGAAACTCCAAAGTTTGGAGTCTCGGTCTAAATCAGTGATTTTAAGCCTCGCTGGAACGAGCGGCGGTCGTGACGAACCTTTTTCAAGCCTACGCTAAAATGTACCTGTTCAAAGATATGAGGACAAACCGAAGAAAACCGAGTGGAGCTAAACCACTTACACGACCGACCCTGCGGCTCCACCCAAAGCCATATCCAGTAACTATCATGTTAAAAAGGTAAAATATATATGTATATATATTTATATATATTTATATATAAGCTGACTTTACAGATCTTGTCATTATATTTTGTTTTTGGTGTTTTTTCTGTTTTTTTATTTTGAGAATGAATCCAACTTTAAACCTCTGTTACGACACCGAGCTGCATCTAGAACCCTTTGTGTTGTTGGAACATGCATTGTACCATTTCTTACTTTTGACCATCCACTGAAAAATCAAAGATATGTGCAAATAAAACCTCCTCGCCCATAAGATTAAAAACCTGAATGCTATGTGGGTAATGCTACATACTTTTTTCTTTTCCAAAAAAATAGTACATTGATTAATATTAATAAAAAGCATAAACAAAGAAGACCCCCCCTCCCCCCCCCCGCACGTTTCAGATCTGCTTCATGGCTCCTAAATGGTCTTAAATGCCCCAGTGGGGGAAAAAAAAAAAACAGAACCAGCAGCAAGTCCAGTGAAGTGTTCTGGACTCTGGACTGGCTGCGCTCGCGCCATGCTCTCCTCGGGAAGATTAAAAGAAAAAGGAAAAGAAAAGGGAACACCGACACCGTTACAGTCTGCTTTGCTCTGTTCTTGAGTTTTTGTCTCGTGACAGTGTGCATTTGCATCCTCTGTGGTCATCAGTCCAGTCACGTCCAGCACATCATCAACCCAGAATCGGTCCGTTTCCATAAGAACAGGCTGACGGGGACGTTACCATAAAAAGTCAGTTTAACTTCCGTTGTGAAACGCGTCTGTGGTGGAGAGAAGCGTACGAGCCTTTGAATGTTTCTCAGTTGTCACCAGCCTGAAGTTTCACACAGTTCCCCTTCCTGTACACAACACTCCTTCTTAGCTGAGGACGCTCATCCTCCGCGTCCTCCGCACCGCCTCAGGCCATGATGAACTCTGACTTCATGTCGGCCTTGACGTCCGGCTTCCACACAGAGTCATCAAAGTCCAGGTCCAGGGAGCCCTCGCTGGACATGCTGCTGTTGCTGTTGCTGCGGCCAGCCTTGCGGTTAAGGAGCCAGGGGTAGGGGGCGCGAGAGTCCCTCCGAGCCTTTCTGCGCAGACGCTTTTGCTGCATGAGCAGCTGAAGACGCTCCACCTTGCAGCGCGTGGCCCGGTTCTCCGTCTGCCGCAGCCGGTCACCTGCAGAGGACAGGGAGGAGACAGAATTAGTGCCAGTCTGGGTCACAAAGGGGGGGACAAATGGATGGAGCACAGTGAGCACTACAGATTCCAGTAGTTCCTAGTTCCAGAAAACTTCACTGGTCTAACGAACACATCAGAGCTCCAGAAGGCCTCACTGAGCTGGTATTCAGTAACCACCAGGAATCACTGCTGTGTTCTTATAGAGCTTATCAGCCAGGTAAAGGCTGTTAGAAAAGGAGACCAAGCGCGGGGACCAAGTGCTCCATGGGCGTTACTTCAGCACACATGCGCACACACACACACACACACACTACGTGCTCGAAGTGTTTGTGCGTGTCCGAGCGTCCTTTCGGTCAACCTTATCGCTGAGCGGTTTGCTCAGAACGTCCTGCTGGATCTGACCTTGAGACTTCCAGGGAACACCTTCAGCTCTCGCCTCAAAAACACACTCATGTGCTCGAGTGCCACAACAGAGCGGAGCGGAGGTTTCACAGGTACAGAGCTTCTGTTGCTTATCATTTTCCACCCCTGCTGAGGCTCGACACACAGTCTCAGCTGTTAACGTGCCTCAGAAAAAGAAAACCCTGCGGGGTTACTCCTCTGTACCCCTCCTCTGCCCTGCCTTAATTTCATTTATAAATATATTCAGAAGGATGGAGGGGAAAAGCAACCACAATCTATTAGCCAGCTCCATTAGGATCTATCCCACAATTAAATAATGAAATAAAAGGCTAGAATGTCAATAATCTGAAGCACGGACAATCCTTCATTGGATGCAGTCTGCCACACACACACACACACACACACACACACACACACACACACACACACACACACACACCAGTAGCTTTTAACATGGATCGATGGCAAATTAAAAAGACCTATTGATTAAACCTTAGCTGTAGTGCGGCAATCCATCTCCAGGCGAGGACACGGCTATTGGCTTTCAATAGAAAATGCAAGCGAATGGAAATTGTAAGCGAAGCAAGCCAGGCTTCTCCTCCATCCCCCCCACCCCACCCCACCACCACCCTTTTCCTGGCCTAAGCTTATTGAACGAGTAATCACCCCCCTCCCTGAGTAAAGAGACCCCCACAGCTCAGACCACCCCCTCCACAGCCCTGAGAGGAAGAGGGGTGAAGTGTAGGGGTGTTGTGGCATTCTACCCCAGTGAGATGGATTCTAGGGGGTGGGGATCAGATATGTGTGGCAGGACCCAAATCAATCACCTTCCCCTCCTGAAAACGGGAGATTGTGTGGGTTCAATTTCCCTTTGTACTTAATTAGCTTTTTCATGGGGCGGGGGTGCAGCTCTTCCATGGAAAAATGGCTGAAAATGACTTCGGCGCGCCGCCTCGACTACCGCCAGCACTACCGCTCACACACACACACACACACACACACACACACACACACACACAAACACACACACAAACACACACACAAACACAAACACACACACAAACACAAACACACACACAAACACACAAACACAAACACAAACAAAGGCACCACTGCATTTTCACATCGCTCGCCAGAAGTGGCATGAGGGTAAACAGAACAGCGGACGGGGGTCCAGCAGGAGCACTCCCACCGTGTGTCTTTATATACGTATATAAGAGCAAGGAGTGTGAGCGTAGGTTACAGCCCGTACTGCAGAGCAGTGTGTCTTTGTTCTGCTCCGCTAGCCCCCCCTCCACCCTCCATACCGCTCGCATGAGCTGCCACCAACTTCCCCCTTTTTCTAACCCAGAGAAAATAAAGCCTCTGAGCTTCATTTGCTGCTGTTTTTCTCCCCGGCTGTGAATCCAGCTCCAGCTCTCTCCTTCACGTGTCCTCTCCAGCAGTCCCAGCGCTGCTTGCTGCAGGCGCAAATGTAGGGCAGTCACCCTCAAGCCTGTCAGCCGTGCCTCGCCGTGATAACTGCAGGGAGCGAGAGGAGGGGAAGAATGCACACACACTTTGCATGCAAACCCATGAGCTCCAAGGGACAAAAATAAAAAAAAAAGCCAGAGAAGCTCATTAGGAGCACGGAGCACGGCATGCCTCCGCAGAGGTATTGTACCGCCATCACAATAGCTCAAAGAGGCTCAGGGAGACCCTTCCTACCAGACCAGGCGTTTCTCTGGAGTAGGACTGTGTGCTTTTCCTTCTAATACTGAATCGACAGGCCTGGACTCTGTCCAGTCTCACACATGGCTGCTGGACACAGGGATACCTTTCCTAAACGCTCCTGGCGGACCCTTCTCTAGCTTCACGATATGATCGTCGACAGTCTTGATAGTAGACCGTCCATCCGAGTGTATGTATGGGAGCTTTTGGCTCAATCAAAGCATTTAAATAAAGCGCTGCGATCGTCTGTCGGCCTGAATCTAGTACCCGCAGAGACCAGCAGGAGCGTACGGTTCTTCACTTCAGGGACAAATGAAGATGGGACTTAACCTGCGAAAATCTGGATAACATCATTAGTCAGCCTGCTGAACAATCTGCCCCGAAGGGAGGGGAGGACTACAGCCTCGGTTTATGTTAGCAGGGACTATTATCTGTGGACAGGCTGGCCTAGCCTGCAGCCTTCCTGCAGAGAGAGAGAGGGAGGGAGGGAGAGAGAGAGGGCGCGAGAGGCCAGGCAGTGAGTGTGGGGGCTGGGCTGAGGGGAAGCGGGGATACACTCGGAACAAAAGCGAAGAGTAAAAATGCTCTGCTTTCCCTTCACTGCCTCGCATGCTTTTAAAACTCCTCCCTTTTTGCCAAGGCTGACACACACACACACACACACACACACACACAGGACAGGAACAGAGTGATTTTTGCCAGCAGCAAATCATGAGCGAACACAAAAGCGGGTCACCGGCGGGGGTGGGGGGTGGATGGTGTAAAGCAGAGAGAGAAGAGAGCGCCCCCCCCTTCTCCTCCTCTTCCTCTCTGCAACCTTCCCATCCTCCCCTCGCTAGCCTCCTCCGCCCCAGCTAAGTCCCTACGCCAACGCCGCATTGTCTCCACGCGAGCCGCATGCTGCAGTGTCCTCAGTCAGTCACACGCAACGAGACACCCTGAGCCCAGAGCGCTGAACGCTAAGCACTAATGCAGACCTGGAACGTGGGGCCCAGAGCCACGTGCAGGCGGGGGAGGAGGAGCCGTTCAGCTGTTAAGTCTGCACATGACATATACACCTGGCTTTCCTCTTCAACCCCCAACCACCCACGTTCCTCCCCCAGAACAGCGCCGCGACGGGGGCCTCAGAGGGACATGAAAAACAGCAAATGAGAACAAGCCTGCCTGCAGAACAAGAGGCTGGAAAAAGATTACACTGGAAATCCCTCTGGAATCTGGAGGCAGCAGCAGCCTCTCAAAAGCTGTCGCTCGCAGCAGAACAGCGTTTCAGAAAGGGGACGGACTCCTCCGGCCTGCCCCTGCATCTGCGCAGAGAGGCTGATGCATGAGAATGTATCGATCGCTGCATTACGAGAGGAGCATTTAGACCCGGGCCTCGTGCCGATCGCCACGTGAGGGAGGAAAAGAGAAGGGGGGCGTGAGGCTGGTTGGGTGGGTCAAAGTGAGCGAGCGAGCGAGAGAGAGAGAGAGAGAGAGACAGAGAGAGAGACTTTCAATCAATAAAGCAGTTGGCCTAGCTGCAGGCATTGGGTCGGTCCCGGAATACTTGAGGGTAAGCAGCGAGCTCAGCCCAGTCAAGCGGCCCACGCTACAACAGCTGAGCAGCTCCTGTGATCTCCCCCTCCATTGATCCATTAAAGATCAGCGTAATTAACGGTTGTCTTTGACTTGTTTGTTTGTTTTCCAGAAAAGTCCTGTGATCTTTCCGAGTCTGGATGCTAGTGCTCTCATCAAAGGGAGATTTCACAGCAGCAGAGGAGATCACCACAACACCAGGCAAAGCCAACCAGAGAACCTATTGATCTGATACAGATATCACACCTCGACCAGCAAACATGAGCGAGGCCCGAACAGAAGAAATGTCCAGTAGACTTTTCCTCACGTTAATGGCCGTGCCCAGCTGTGCCCTCAAACTCGAGCCTGCTACTGTGCTGGGATCCAGCTGCAGAAGAAGCCAGCTCCACCTCGTCGGAAGCGGAGAGGGAGGGGTTGGGTTAAGGCAGGCTCAGAGTCGCTGCACGGCACGGCACAGGACAGGCATTGTGCTCAGCCATCTGGAGCCTTAAACCAGGGGAGCCTTTACCAGCCCAGCCTCCAGCCCCTCTTGGATGCGATGCCATCAATGACCCCACAGGGAGCCTGCGTCTCAAATAACTGTTATTTGCATACTGGGAGCAATAAAGGGCATCAGATAGGGGGTTCTATAGAGCCCAGCCCGACAGGAAGGGAGGCAGGTTCAGTTACGGCCTTGCAGCAGCCAACAGGCGGCCCGGGGGAATGGGGGGCTTCTTACACACCCGCCGATGTCATAGCTGCACCAGGGAATGAATTATTGAACCGTGGCCAGGCATGGGCAGGTCAAAGCTCCATAGCGACAGGGAGAGAGGCCTGGGGCACTCCAGCACAAAGAGAGTTGCAAAAGTGGCAAGCCGGAGCAGGGGCTTTGGGAGAGAGAGCCACGGCCCTGTTTAAACGAGGGGCCACCGAAGACAAAGAGAGCCCAAGGTTTTGACATTTCACGTTCTGCAGAAAGTACACAGGAGCTGGGAGTGTTAGCTTTTGGGTGGATTAAAGGAGTGACTTGAGGAATTTGAGCAGTCCCCACCCCAGTCCCCCTCTAGCTCTCACTCTCTCGAAACTCTACTCCACCCAGGCCGTCTCCTCCCGAGCCCAAACTAAACTAACCTGACCTGACAGATAGTGAGGGGAGGAGAGGGAGGAGGGCATTCCTGCCCCCTCCCCTCCACTAACCCTGTTTCAGACTTCATTCGCTCCCCCTTTAGTCCTACTGTTGAGCTCCGGGGCTAACAAACACCGGGACTAAAGGCTCTGGCTAATCTTTCAGCCCTCCGGACCTCGTTCTGTCCACACGCCTTTCAATCTTTCTTTATTTCACTTCTTTTGCCCTTTCCCTCCCTCCTCCCTCCTCCCTCCTCCCTCCCTCTGTCCGTCCATCTATCTCTGTGGCACTGCAGTAAAGCAGGCTGCGGCTCTGCGGCGCTATTTACTCACACTGGTCAAATAAAGGGGCAGTCCCGCACTGGGCAGGGAGTGCAGAGACCCCACTGAGCACAGGACTTTACTCCAAATCACCAAACCCCTCTCCGCAGGCGACCTTTCCCCCTCCTGTGGCTCATAATCCAGTCCTCCTCCCTAGACCCCTCACTCACACAGGCCAGAGGCAGTCAAAACCAAACGCCTGATCGAAATGAGGCCGGAGGGGGCTGGGGGTGATCAGTTACTTTCTTCATTCACATGCACTTATGCACGCTAGGACTAGAAGAAGAGTGGCGGCCTCATGGAGACAGGGCAAGTATGTGACATTTCCAGGAGCTGGGCTTACCCAGAAGCCGGGGAACAGAGATGCGTGTCTCCAGGGCTATTCCTGTAGGCAAACAGAAGCAAATTTCTGTGAAAACTAAAACGGTCATAAAGCGATCAGGTCACCAGGTGCTAAGACAGCTTCAGCTGGCTGTTTGGTCACCTGCTCCCTACGTTCCCAAAAAAACAGACAACCAACAAACAGGCCGGCTCTCTCCTGAACTACGCTCCCCCTGCCTCCCGAAAGGAAGCACCAATTGATCAGCGGCCCGTCGCCTGATATAAACACCTTTTTTATGAATGGACTCTCTGTAGGGTTTTTTTCCTCTCCTGCAGAACTGCAAACACAATGAGCATTCTCCTCGGGCTCATGTTTCTTGTATAAATCTCTCTATTTAAAGACCGAAAGGAAAACAAGGCGTCATTGAGGAGGCCTGGCTCGTGGTGCCTGGATGGCTTTTACAGACGGGGCCTGAGTGCTGGCCAGCCAGAGTGGAAACAGTAGGATGGCCCATTGACTGGAAATGTGGGAGTGAAACAAAGAAAGGCTGATAATTCAAGCAGGGGGTGAGTGCACAAAGCACACAGATCAACTATGCATTATCACAAAAGAGTGAACCCCCCCACCCCCAACCCCCCACCCATAAAATACAAAAAAACTGGTGGAAAATCACCTGTTCTGCTCAGATAATCAGTGGTATTCTCCCACAGTTCACATTCGCACAGTGTTGATGAAACTGGCCGAGCTTTCAGCAGTACAGAGATGGAGATCATTCTGCCATTATTGGAAAGCTCTGCAGCAGCTGTGTTCTTTTCCCTTCATACACCAGGAGAAAGGCAATTCAGCTCCTGGAGACAAAGCAGGGTACCTGCCACACGCCCGTGAAAGATCTTAGCTGACTATCTAAGCTCACCCTCCTCCCCCTTCCCATTCATTCTCTCCTAGAGGAAAGCCGACACCGTCAGCACAGAGACAAAGCCAGACCTGCTGCTGCTGCCAGATCGCAGCCACTGAAGCTTGACAGAACAAGTCTGCCAAGGAAGGCACTGGAATCCCAAGATAGTGCCATCATTTCACCTCACTCTACTTCCTAACTTCTCCTTTACCTCCTACACCAGCACAAACGCCAGCCTTACACCATCTCTTCAAACAATGCCTTTACCCTTTGCCCAGAGGCCTGCTTGTAGAGCCACACTTCCCACCCTCACACTGCTTACTACTTTATTTTACAGCAGTACAGAAACGACCTATCCTTAAGATTAATAACTGAGTAATAAGCATAGAACCTCTGTTCAGAACACTGGAATCCCCGTCCCCTCATCAACACCAAAAAAAAGAAGCTTATTTTATTAAAGGGAAACAAATGGTTACTCACCATGAGGCTTGCACATTCGGACCTGGCTCTGGCATTGGACCAGCGGGTGGAGGGAGGGCTGGGTCGCTGATGGCACGGAGGTAGCTTTGGAGGAGAGGCCAGCAAGTTCGGACGTGGATGGAGAGGACGGCGGGGGTGAGGGTGCTGGGGATCCCGAGCTCCCGCACTGGGTCTGGTAGCGGAGCTGCGTGAGAGATGCAGGCATACCCTGATAGTGGCGAGTAGCGCTCAGGAGGTCGTTCAGGATCTGCAGGATGGTGCTGATGTCCCGCCGGGGGCGCCCGCTACTGTCCTGACAGTTTGGATGCAAAGTGCCTGAAGGAGAGAAAGTGAACATACACCAGAGGTCAACCTCTGCTCGGAGTTCTGATTCCTAAACAGCGGCACTACCCACAGTTCAAATCCCCAGGTGGATGTGAAGGAGAGAGAGTCGTTTCCCAAGATGCATTTCTTTACATCCCTACAGAGCTGCAACCATTCAGACACCATATCCAGCTATTGTCTCGTATGACCACTGTCGTCTATGAGAGCGTGTTTCTCCTGTTATCAGGTTTAGTCAAGTCAGGTTAGCTGCCTAGTGTGTAAATCAGCGAGCGAGCACATACACGTATGTATGACACACATCCAAAATTCCAGAGGGTGAAGGGGAAGTCAACACAAAGATGGAATAGGGGAGCAGAGTGTCAGCAGTTCGGAATACCTGAAAACGTTCCAGAGAAAACTCCTGGAGCGTGGTTGACAAAGCTTTCGATGATAGCACCTGGTTTGCGGGAGCGTGAGGGAGCGTTGCAGTTGCTGGCAGTCTTAGCAGCACAGTTTGTCTGTGGAGGACAGGGGCAGATGGTGAAAAAACGGTCCCAAACTCCCAGTCTATTTAATCCCATGATCCATAATAATCTTTTGGGATTTGAACCGAAAGGATTGAGCCTTACCTCTGGACAGGGGGCAGCGGGGCTCGAGCTGCTGGGGGAGCTTGGGCCGGCTGACGAGGACTGCTGGGTGCAAAGGAGGCCATCCGGGAGAGGCGAGGGGCAGGGTGGGGTACTGCAGTGTCTGGAGGTCGAGTTGGGGTACATGAGTGGCATGGAGTGGCTGGGAGAGGAGGGGCTAAAGGCTGCAGGGCTGGGTGGGAGTGTTGTGTGTGGATGGTGTGGGTGAGTGTGTTGATGTGGGTGTGGGTGCGGGTGTGGGTGCGGGTGCGGGTGGGGGCTGTGCGAGACTCGAGTGGCCGAACCCATGGCCCCCGCCGAGTGTCCCGTCGTGCCCTCTGAGCCCCCGCGTGAGATGAGGTGTCGGTGCTGCAACTGCTGGCTGCCCGAGTGCTGCGCTGCCAACTGCAGCTGGACAAACATCATGTGATCTCCTACTCGCAGGGCCAGGGTCAGAGGAGAGCGGCCAGACAGGAAGTCGCTGACCTAAGAGCAGGAAGAGAGGGAAAGGGAGGTTTTAGGAATCTCCCCGAAGCATGGAACTCCAAATCAACAAATTCATCACAATCACTGACTGAGCGCGGAATTATGAACGGCTTTCAGGAGCGCACACACACACACACACACACACACACACACACACACACACACAAACACACACACACAAACACACACACACAAACACACACAAACACTCCCCCAGCCCTGAACTCTACCATTCAGTACACCCACAAAGGGCTAACTTCTGTCTGGCCTCAGGCCTGAAAAATCCACCATAGAAACAGGATGCAGACCCACTCGCCTCGCCGCCACATAATAGACGATTGTTCGAGGGGTTAGGACGGATCTGGAAGGCTTGCCCATTTTAGGAGTGCCCCGAATGGGAAGCAGAGCCAAGCATGGGGGCTCTGACCCCTACAAATCAGGAAGAGAAGCACACAGGGCTTGTCTTGACTTGGCTCCCTCAGCATACTCATAACAACTTCCCTCTTGTCCCATCTCAAGCCCCCAGGCTTCCTTTGTAACAGCTGCCACTTACTGGTTTGGTAGGAGGACAGACACCTTAAAGGAACAGCCATGCTAAAAGAATCTCCCTCAACTATTCAGATCCAGATCTATTTCTCACACATAATTTCTGACCTTCTCAGGCAGCATACAACAGTACATAACCCAATACAGTAATACAGCAAAAACTATTTCTCTGCTTCTGAGAGAAGACGAGCTCCTAAACTGAGGAACAGTGAGAATTCCACCTGATGAGTAAAAGCTATCAGAGCAAAGAGAATTCTGCAGAAGATCGAACTAACGGAGCTACATTTACATGAGGGTGCAGAAGTGACCTGTCCAGGGTGGAAATGTCAGGGCCAGGACTGAGCACCCTGATTTACCTGAACTACACCAAGAGAAAAGCCACCTTAACCAAGAGACGTGCTGTTAACCTTCCGCTGCGATGGGGTCTCCCCCTCCATCGTCTCTTATGCTGATCTGTTTTTCCATCAACAATTCACTCTCAGCTGCAGAGTGACCTTAGCACAACAGCATTAACCAGAGAGGCCCTCTTTGCATCTTCATATCATCATCATCTTCTTCAGCAGCATCACACTTCATCCACATATTTTGAGATGAAGACACTGTTGAGTGTGAACGTGTAGGTCACATTAGGGGTCTATGGAAACTCTACTGCAAAGGTCACCAATGAGTCACCCCACATGGTGGGCAGTGAGGATCCCTGCACTGATTGACAGCTGTCATGTAAGTAGTGATACTGATTTGCATCAACCTACACAGCTCAGATGCTGGAGAGAAGCCCCTGCAAAGCTGCATGAACAAACTTGGAGGTGAGAGGCGAAGCGGCAGGACGTGTGGCTCTGGCGCGAAGCCCCGAGGAGCGCTACGCTTCGGGACTGTGAGTCGACGAGTGGGCACAGCAGACCCTGCATTAGCCTCGCAGATCAGTCCCCCCGAGCCAAAGAGTCACACTGACTCATTCGCAAGGCCCAGACGCTACCCAGCATAATGAGAGAGTGCGCTAACCTCAACCAACCAGTAAAAGTGGCCCTGAGAGGCGAGGACAATCTGCAGTCTGCAGGCGGCAGAGGACATTCCCCACAGCAGTCCGCCGCTTGAGTCAGAGTCAGACTGTCGATACGTCGCCCACCGCACACTTCTTATATAAAAAAAAACAACAAATGACCACTGCAGGGCAACGAGTTTCCTTTCCCGTCTTCTATAATATTACAGCCAGGGACAACAGAGCGCCAGAGTGTTTCCACATGTACAGCAGGACAAACAGAGCCCACTGAAATGCATCAGGAAGCCAGCGTGGAGATCATGCAGCAGCTCTCGAAGAATGGTCTTAGTCAGCTACCAGACCTCAGCATTCTTCCTTTCTCTACAAATGACGAGAAAACACACGTGACCTGTAGCTGGAAATGCCAAAATCAGGATTTAGCGAGGCGGGCGTCGTATAGCCCCTGTTGGTCTGCAGAGTCTACGGCATCTGAAACGGGTCGAGGCGCTCCAAAGAGACCGACACGCCACGTTCAAATGTGTCCCTTTGTTCTAAAGGCCACTGACTTCAGCACTCGTGCCAGAGATGACAGGTCGAGTTCTCAAACCACGGCATGAAAACGTCTTTGAACTCAACTGACCTTCAAACACCGCCCCAACCTGCATCTTCCACCCCCTCCTCCTCGCAGTCTCCCAAAGGGCCAAATAAATAAATAAAAATCAGGCCAGTGTAACGAGAGAGAGAGAGAGAGAGAGAGAGGAGAGACAGAGAGAGAGACAGAGAGAGAGAGAGAGATAGACAGGGTAAGAGAGAGATAGGTAGACAGAGAGAGAGATAGAGGGAGAGATAGAGATAGAGAGAAATAGAGAGAGAGAGAGAGAGAGAGAGAGAGAGAGAGAGAGAGAGAGAGAGAGGGAGAGAGAGATAGATAGAGAAATAGAGAGAGAGATAGACAGGGATAGAGAGAGATAGGTAGACAGAGAGATAGAGAGAGAGATAGAGAGAGGGAGAGATAGAGATAGATAGGGATAGAGAGAGGGAGAGATAGAGAGAGAGAGATAGAGATAGAGAAAATAGAGAGAGAGAGAGAGATATAGGGATAGAGAGAGGGAGAGCTAGAGAGAGAGATATAGAGAGAGAGAGAGAGAGAGAGAGAGAGAGAGATAGGGATAGAGAGAGAGAGAGAGAGAGAGAGAGAGAGAGAGAGAGAGAGGGATAGATAGAGATAGAGAGAGAGAGAGAGAGAGAGAGAGAGAGAGAGAGAGAGAGAGAGAGAGAGAGGGATAGATAGAGATATATATATATATATATAGAGAGAGAGAGATAGAGGGATAGAGAGAGAGAGATAGAGAGAGAGATAGAGAGAGAGAGAGAGAGATAGAGAGATATGGATAGAGAGAGAGAGATATAGGGATAGAGAGAGAGAGATAGGGATAGAGAGAGAGAGAGAGAGGGATAGAGAGAGAGAGAGAGAGGGATAGAGAGAGATAGAGAGAGAGAGATAGATAGAGATAGAGAGAGAGAGGGATAGATAGATAGAGAGAGAGAGAGAGAGGAGAGAGAGAGAGAGAGAGAGGGGATAGATAGAGAGAGAGAGGGATAGATATGGATAGAGAGAGAGAGAGGGATAGATAGAGATAGAGAGAGAGGGATAGATAGAGATAGATAGAGATAGAGAGAGAGGGAGAGAGAGAGAGAGAGAGGGATAGATATATATATATATATATATAATATATATATAGAGAGAGAGAGAGAGAGAGAGAGAGACAGAGAGAGAGAGAGGGATAGATAGAGATAGAGAGAGAGAGACAGAGAGAGAGAGATAGAGAGAGAGATAGAGAGAGAGAGATAGAGAGAGATAGAGAGAGATAGAGAGAGGGATAGAGAGAGACAGAGAGAGAGATAGAGAGAGAGGGATAGAGAGAGAGAGAGATAGAGATAGAGAGAGAGATAGAGAGAGATAGAGATAGAGAGATAGAGATAGAGAGAGAGAGAGAGAGAGATAGAGAGAGAGAGATAGAGAGAGATAGAGAGAGATAGAGAGAGGGATAGAGAGAGGGATAGAGAGAGACAGAGAGAGAGATAGAGAGAGAGGGATAGAGAGAGAGAGAGAGATAGAGATAGAGAGAGAGATAGAGAGATAGAGAGAGAGAGATAGAGATAGAGAGAGATAGAGATAGAGAGAGCACTGCGGTTCCTAGAGAAGCAGTGCACATGTGAACGGGCGACTGTTGGGACCATGCTTTACCTCGACAGCCCCTGTCTGTTTAGGTTGGTTATGGTGGCATTTCGTTCTGCAGTGGGCTGCGGTTGTTATGCAGTGGAGAGCGAGTGAGGGCGAGAGAAAGGGAGATGGGGAAGCAGGCTGGGGGAGAGAGAGATGCTGGGCTGCGGGAGACGGGGTGGGGGTGGCAGCTGAGTGGAGATGCTGCTGGATTGTGATGAAATATTCAGTGAGAGTACGCCTCTGGCTCCTTACATCCCACCCCCCCAAACTCCGAGGCTGACAGCGCGTATGTATTGGGGTCCCTGCGGTTCAAGGAACTCATTTGCAGCCTTTTCTTCTTGCTGCACACAGTAGGCCAGGGGGCCAGAGCCTGGAACAACAGAATGGCGCCATCAGTCCGCAGTCCAATGACTCCTCTTCCTGGCGGAGTGGCGGCAGGGGTCAAATAAGAGAACGAGCCCTTATAGAAGAGAAACCCAAAGCCTGATATCCTGGTCATCGGGCCAGAGGATGGGTCAGAGCAGAAATTTCAAAACTAATTAATCCTTTACATCCACGAGAAGGCTTTGATAACGTGCTCTACACCAGCCCCAAAGATCTCACTGAAGGGACACTACTGACTTCTGAGGTCTAACCGAGAGAGATTTGGGTCGGTCTGGGATGGGGCTGGGAGATCTGATCAGCTGACTGATTACCAAATCCAGAGTGGCATGCCTGCTAAAGCATCGGTCATTCCCTCCTCTTTCCTCTATCCGATCTGAACCCAGCAATCAAATCGCTTTGAGGTGTTCTGAGGGCTACAAAGAAGCAATCCACTTAGACTTTGCTCTCAACTCCTGCTGGGTCCTCCCTCCCCCCCCTCGGATGGTTTGCTTTCTGAGGGATCAGAAATATGAACTGTGAAAGCTCAACACCTCCTGACTCAGACTCAATTGGCTCAGATGGGTGAAGGACTAAGTGCTATAAGAGACATCCAGTGAGGCACAGCTGCATAACAGACAGATTTTAGTGATAATTACAGAATGTTCTATTTAAAGGTGTTTGGGATGGAGCGGTATAGTGTTATAAAGGTTGTTCCTTCAGTTAGTAACAGGCTTTGTGAGAGAGAAGCCCTGGGAGGTGAACCCTGGTTCTGTGGTCTTATCTGCAAAGACACCTCATGAAACCAAGCACATCCAACTGGCCAACAGCTGACCACACAGCCAGCAGCACAAATGCTCTGATTAGCGAGACGATCTCCTTTCTAGTGACTTCTGCTTCACTTCAGGCCCTTTACACGTCAGTGTTGACCAGTGGGTCGCGTCACTGGAACCTTTTGTGTCCTCCTACCTATTTTTATCTCCTGCCAATATACAGCGCTCTGAGTCACAGCCGACTTTCCTGGTAATCTCATATACACTCCATGAGAACCCAAGCGGGGGGGGCGTCGGAAAGGGCAGTTCTCAGCCGGAGCTTCGCTGACAATATCCGTCCCTCCCGTCCTCTCCCCTCCCCCGCAGGCCCCTCTTAGCCTAAGCCTAGGAGGGTGGAGAGGGTGGGAATTATTTGGGGGGGGGGGGGGGGGGGGGGTGACTCGCCCTATATCGTTTGATCCCACTATTTTGCATCTGTCCGTTTCCAGACACGACAGCAAGCCCTCGCTCACTGAGGAAGGAGAACTCTGAGGAGGGACGGTGGGTGGTGCCGGTGGAGGTGGGGAGTTATGGCAGGAACACATCACTAAGAACAACAGAGCATCCAGGAGGATGTAGCAGCTATGAGAGACAAACTGGCATGGTTATTCCCAGAGGACAGAAAGAGTGATGTTCCTGCCTTCAGAGGAGGGTAGCAGCAGACACTGCCAATTAGGGAAGTCTCCAGCTTGGGGAGAATATGACACTGGTCATTATTTGTACCGGAGGGATCTGTGATAATCATGTCAGAGGTGTTCTGTGCTTGTTGTCGGATCTCTCCTGAGAAATACCTATTTATCTGCTGATGGCTATAGGCTGTGAGGTCATATTAATGCGACACAGCTCAGGGTGAGGACGAACGAGGCGAGTTTGAAGCCTTGAAATGCAGTACGGCAGGCCTGGGTTCGAATTCGCCTGTATTTAATGAGGGGGGGGAGGTGAGAGACATGTAAAACCACAGCAGCCTCAAATTACAGAGCTAGAGTAACTAGGGAAAACACTATTCCAATAATCGCCGCTCTTCCTTTTCCATCAAACTCCGTCCGTCTCATTACACGGAAGTCCAAGACAGGTCGTTCTCGGGATGCTATCAGTGCTCTGCGGCTCCACGCTCCTGGAATTCTGACGCTGCTGTAAGGCGGCCTTATGGGCTGTAACTCTATGAGCGAGTTTCTACGTACATAACCCGACCCGCTCCCTCCCCTCCCTCCCTCCCTCTCTGACACACACACGCGAGCGCACGCGCAAAGCAAAGTAATGGAGGGACCGATGATGGATTGTCCTTCCTCTGAAGAAAAGTACCAGAACCAACATATTACGGGGCTCAGGAAGCCGCTCGTCCAGTGGAGTGCTGGAAGGAGCCACGGGCCGGAGCAGGGCTGCATTCAGGGCCGAATGAAAAGCTTTTCTTTAGGAAAGAGCCGACGCTGCAGCTGCTGGGAGAAGGCGTGCTGCATGAGAAGAATGGTGCACTCCTCTGCCAACCCCCCAGCGCGCACACACACACACACACACACCCTCCTCTCGCTCAAACACACACAACCTGACTGCTCTGTCATCATTATAAGCTCTTTTCTCTACCTCTCTCGCCACACACACACACACACACACACACACACACACACACACACACACACACACACACACACAGAGCAAGGATCTTCAGGGTTAATACAGCCTAGCTGCTGCAGAGTGAGTGAGAAACGCAGACAATGAGCAATGCCATCATTTCCCTAATCTGACTGTATTTACAACACAGTCTGCCTCCATCACGCCATCCTCGAGCCCAAACGCTGTCTATCTGACACTAAACCACAGCGCAGCGAACAAGCCCTTCACACACACACACACACACACACACACACACACACACACACACACACACACACACACACACACACACACACACGGCAGAGAATCAGCTCGCCGGTTTCATTTTGCTGCAACTCGACTCTGGAAGCATACGGTTGTCTTTACAGAGGACCGGGGTCTGAAGTGGGTGCTAGGTGGAGCCTGCCCTGGCTTGTCTCAGCTCAGAGATGTTGCCAGGAAACTGGAGGGTGTTTCTTTAAATATGCATGCTAAGTGTGTTGAGGTTTACACCTATGAGTTCGGCACACACACACACACACACACACACACACACACACACGGTCAGACGCCTCGACTGAGGAACATAAACAAGCTCTTACCTGCGTTTCCGTCAGACTCTCCAAGGCCTGCAATCAACCGACTGCTCGGGTCTCGAGGTCTGAGACTGGAAGGAAAGAGAACGGAGAGTCAGTGTCTCTGGAGGTGCTTTTCGGATGGGTGTCAAAATGTCTGCTGCGTGAGGTCAGCGGAACCATTACCATTAGGCCCGCTTCCACCGTCGGGACGAGAGTCAACTTGCTCCCGTCGGGTAATGCCCAAGTCCTGAAGTTTCCCTGAACTCAGGCGCCTGCGGAGAAGACGGAAACTGGAGTAAGCTTTCGGAGCTGCCGGCGGTCTTTATGAGATGAAAATAAAACCAGTCATTTTCCACCTCAGCTGCAGCGAGTCAGAGACTCCGACTCCAAACGGCCGAATGTAGTTTACGTCTTATGAAATAATCGCACAGGCACACGATATACTGTAAACATTGTACTGGCTGACAGATAGCGCTATCAAAGTATGACTGGCAGCTTATCTGCAACTCTCCCATGCAAATGCAGTCGGTCTGCTGCCAGATACAGTTTCTGTTGTCTTTATTTATGGTTCTGAAACTTGACTGCAGAAGCACAGCTACTCAAAATAGCACTTTTGATTAAAGTGGTGCAAAAATACAGCAAAAATAACCTCTAACAGGCGTCTGATCTGCACAGCAGGGCTACAGCCTTTACTGCTGCCACTAGGCAGTACAGCAAGCAGGGCAACCCCCAACTGCTGATGTGCTCATACAGACATGTGCTAGGGCTAAATGTCACCTCCTACTGAACAAAGGGACTGGGTGCCTTGCCTGCAGGCACCCAAACCAAGAAGAAGCCCGTGATGTAATTTGGTGGTGATTACTCGAAGAGGTCGTTAAACTGGCCCGATTCAGATGAAAAACAATGCAACTGTTAGGGGTCATTTGCAAGTGACAAAGAGGCTCTCTCTCTCTCTCTCTCTCTCTCTCTCTCTCTTCTCTCTCTCTCTCTCTCTCTCTCTCTGCCACCTTTGTGTTATTGTTAGGCGGCTGAAGAGCTCAGCGAAACTAACATCGCCCCCCTTTTCAACATTAAGGAGGAATATTCCAGCGCGTCATTGAGAGGCTCTGTAGGGGCACCTTTATTGTCCTGCTGAGCCAGCCATGCTTCGTCTACATGAGAGGGGGTGGGTGCAGCTGGATCAGGGGGTCTGTGCAATGTGTATACCAATTGTAGGATCAGGCCTTAATTCTAGGTTGGGACAGAGCACGGCGGATGATAAATACGAGCTGAAATCCGCGATATCAGGTGCAGAGACCTACGCAGCTCCCCCCTGCCCACAGGAAAAGGAAAGACTGACAACACAGACTGGTTTTAATGGGAACCAGTGCTTTGTTCTATGAGATGCACACAACCAATGATAATGGGACATGACCCCGGTAATAAACACACCACCCAGCTTTCCTGACCTGTTTACCCCTAAAACAGCATGAGCGAGAGAGACAGAGACAGAGAGACAGAGAGAGAGACAGAGAGAGAGAGAGAGATACAGAGAGAGAGAGAGAGATACAGAGAGAGAGACAGAGAGAGAGAGAGAGATTACAGAGAGAGAGAGAGAGATACAGAGAGAGAGACAGAGAGAGAGAGAGAGATACAGAGAGAGAGACAGAGAGACAGGGAGAGAGAGAGACAGAGAGAGAGACAGAGAGAGAAGACAGGGAGAGAGACAGGGAGAGAGAGAGAGGGAGAGAGAGAGACAGAGACAGAGAGAGAGACAGAGAGAGGGACAGGGAGGAGACAGGGAGAGAGAGAGAGAGACAGGGAGAGAGAGAGAGAGACAGGGAGAGAGAGAGAGAGACAGGGAGAGAGAGATACTCACGTCTCTTTGTGCAGCAGAGCGAGCCTCTCTTTGGGGACCTTCAGCCTCTGGGACAGCCTCCTCTTCAGCCCCTCCACCGTCTCCTCGGCCGGCAGGGAAAGCTCGAAGCGCGTCCCCGTGGTGGACTGGATGTGCAGGCTGATGGGAGGCTCTCCCGGGACGGCCTCGCAGGACGGGGCTCCGCGGCTCGGGCAGCTCCGTGCGCTCGGCTGCTGCTACCATTCGGTAGCCTGCGCGTAACGTGGGGGAGGCGAGACGAGAGAGAGAGAGAGAGAGAGAGAGAGAGAGAGAGAGAGAGAGAGAGACAGAGAGAGAGACAGAGAGAGAGAGAGAGAGGAGACAGAGAGAGAGAGAGAGAGAGAGAGAGAGAGAGAGAGAGAGAGAGAGAGACGAGAGAGAGAGAGACAGAGAGAGAGAGAGAGAGAGAGTCTCAGTCCGTTTGAATAGGCTACCGGGCACGGTGCTTTTCTGACCACACCGGCACTGCTCCCCTCCGCCGCTCCAGTGGGATCCACAGCCAAAAATATTCCCAGGAATCAGGAGGAGCAACAGAACCGAGCCTTTTCCTGCTCCGCGCGCCCGAACCCAGCCGATCCAGTCGATTATTTCTGCCTAGAAACAGGACGAACGCGCGCACCCGGTGCACAAAAACAAACCGCTCATCGCGCGCCCCGGACTCTCCTTTACCGCGCGGGTCGGTTTCGGTTCACCGGACAGAGAAGCTTCACACCCGGCCAGACCCCCGAGCTCCTCCAGCGCGCGGCTCCCCGCTCACACAGCATCAGAATGAGCTCCTTAATCCCGCCCCCACTTTACAACACACCGCCACCGCGCTACGACTCCGCCCACACCCTCCTGCTCCGGCGACCAATCAGAGCAGACACCGACGCAGACGTCATTACTTTAAACCTATCGTAAGGGGACATGGGCACCCACGTGGAGAACAGACTCCGCCCACATCACCTTCCCCCTCTTCTCTCTGAAGAGCGTCTTTTACCCTCAGAGGACGAATCGCGTCCGAGTGGGCGGGGCATGAGCGGTTTGGGCATAGGCAGGCTCCGCCCTCCACTGCTACACCATTCATAATGCAAAACTGGTACCATAACAAAAGGAGCCCGACTGCTTCTGCACTGCTGCTCTCACTACCATACAGCACCCAGACTGCACCCATACAGCACCCAAACAGCACCCAAACAGCACCCATACAGCACCCAGACTGCACCCATACAGCACCCAAACAGCACCCAAACAGCACCCATACAGCACCCAGACTGCACCCATACAGCACCCAAACAGCACCCATACAGCACCCATACAGCACCCATACAGCACCCAGACTGCACCCATACAGCACCCATACAGCACCCATACAGCACCCATACAGCACCCAGACTGCACCCATACAGCACCCATACAGCACCCATACAGCACCCAGACTGCACCCATACTGCACCCATACAGCACCCAGACTGCACCCAAACAGCACCCATACAGCACCCAGACTGCACCCATACAGCACCCAAACAGCACCCAAACAGCACCCATACAGCACCCATACAGCACCCATACAGCACCCATACAGCACCCAGACTGCACCCATACAGCACCCAAACAGCACCCATACAGCACCCATACAGCACCCAGACTGCACCCATACAGCACCCATACAGCACCCATACAGCACCCAGACTGCACCCATACAGCCCTCACATAGCCTTCATACAGCATGAATACAGCCCTCATACAGCATCCATATAGCCTTCATGTAGCTTTTATACAGGAGCCCATACAGCCCTCATACAGCATCCATACAGCTTCCATACAACCCTCATATAGCATCCATACAGCCTCCATACAGCTTCCATACAGCCCTCATACAGCATCCATACAGCCCTCATACAGCATCCATACAGCCCTCATACAGCATCCATACAGCTTCCATACAACCCTCATACAGCATCCATACAGCTTCCATACAACCCTCATATAGCATCCATACAGCCTCCATACAGCTTCCATACAGCCCTCATACAGCATCCATACAGCCCTCATACAGCATCCATACAGCTTCCATACAACCCTCATACAGCATCCATACAGCTTCCATACAACCCTCATATAGCATCCATACAGCCTCCATACAGCTTCCATACAGCCCTCATACAGCATCCATACAGCCCTCATACAGCATCCATACAGCTTCCATACAACCCTCATACAGCATCCATACAGCTTCCATACAACCCTCATATAGCATCCATACAGCCTCCATACAGCTTCCATACAGCCCTCATACAGCATCCATACAGCCCTCATACAGCATCCATACAGCTTCCATACAACCCTCATATAGCATCCATACAGCCTCTATACAGCATCCATACAGGAGTCCATACAGCCCTCATACAGCATCCATACAGCCTCCATACTGCACCCAAACAGCACCCAAACAGCACCCATACAGCCTCCATACAGCCCTCATACAGCATCCATACAGCCTCCATACTGCACCCAAACAGCACCCATACAGCCTCCATACAGCCCTCATACAGCATCCATACAGCCCTCATACAGCATCCATACAGCTTCCATACAACCCTCATATAGCATCCATACAGCCTCTATACAGCATCCATACAGGAGTCCATACAGCCTCTATACAGCATCCATACAGGAGTCCATACAGCCCTCATACAGCATCCATACAGCTTCCATACAACCCTCATATAGCATCCATACAGCCTCTATACAGCATCCATACAGGAGTCCATACAGCCCTCATACAGCATCCATACAGCCTCCATACTGCACCCAAACAGCACCCAAACAGCACCCATACAGCCTCCATACAGCCCTCATACAGCATCCATACAGCCTCCATACTGCACCCAAACAGCACCCATACAGCCTCCATACAGCCCTCATACAGCATGAATACAACATCCATACAGCCTTCATGTAGCTTTTACACAGGAGTCCATACAGCCCTCATACAGCATCCATACAGCCCTCATACAGCATCCATACAGCTTCCATACAACCCTCATATAGCATCCATACAGGAGTCCATACAGCCCTCATACAGCATCCATACAGCCTCCATACAGGAGTCCATACAGCCCTCATACAGCATCCATACAGCTTCCATACAACCCTCATATAGCATCCATACAGGAGTCCATACAGCCCTCATACAGCCTCCATACAGCATCCATACAGCCCTCATACAGCATCCATACAGCCCTCATACAGCCCTCATACAGCATCCATACAGCCCTCATACAGCATCCATACAGCCCTCATACAGCATCCATACAGCATCCATACAGCCCTCATACAGCATCCATACAGCATCCATACAGCCCTCATACAGCATCCATACAGCCCTCATACAGCATCCATACAGCCCTCATACAGCATCCATACAGCATCCATACAGCCCTCATACAGCATCCATACAGCATCCATACAGCCCTCATACAGCATCCATACAGCCCTCATACAGCATCCATACAGCATCCATACAGCCCTCATACAGCATCCATACAGCCCTCATACAGCATCCATACAGCCCTCATACAGCATCCATACAGCCCTCATATACCCTTCATACAGTATTCATACAGCCCTCATATACCCTTCATACAGTATTCATACATGACTCTCTTAATCTTGTATTATCGTGACTGTTATCTATTTCTTGTTGAAAGGTTGATTGATTGGTTGATTGATTGATTGGTTGATTGATTGATTGGTTGATTGATTAATGAAAGCCGAAAAGCAGATTGCATAGCTGCTTCTCTCCCAGTGGCTGAAACAGATGCTACACCGCCCACTAGTGGTGAACAAATGCATGTGCACTAATGGTCCGGTCCAGAAAGTAGAAAATCCACCCCAGGATTTGACTCCGCCGCTGCAGCCGCGCTGGAACCAAACCGCGGGGTGGAGTTTCTACTTTCTGGACCTGGAAGCAGTTTAACTCTTATTTTGAGTTTTAATTATTCCATCTAACAAATGTATCATCGACTAAACCAATCAGATCAAACCTCATATTAAAGCTCATGTTTATTTCATTTCTCCTGGATCAGTTGTGGTATTGATGAACTTACCAATAATAGTGGCGAAAACCTCAAAGTTCCGCAGTACAGATCCACAGTCCTCAGGACTCCCCGGGTTGGGCATGTATCGGGTGGAAATCCGCGCTACTGCAGTCCACATCCACCAGCCTCCCAGAACCAGAACCGGACTGCCGGAGAGGTGCTGGGTCGCTGCTCTTCTCTCCCGGCTCGGCTCGCTGTGACCTGGCCGAGTTTAACGCTGGAGCTGGGGGTAAAGCAGCTCCGGCGGGGTGGGTGGAGAGTGGGTGGAGAGTGGGTGGAGAGTGGGTGGAGAGTGGGGTTACTGCGGTGTGAGAGAGTCTTAAGGTGGAGTGCTCCAACAGCCTGCACACAACGACCATATCTATAATTACAAACACACAACCTGTATTATCACACAGAACCGCCCAGTCACACAGAACCGTCCAGTCACACAGAACCGTCCAGTCACACAGAACCGCCCAGTCACACAGAACCGTCCAGTCACACACAGAACCGCCCAGTCACACAGAACCGTCCAGTCACACAGAACCGCCCAGTCACACAGAACCGTCCAGTCACACAGAACCGCCCAGTCACACAGAACCGTCCAGTCACACACAGAACCGCCCAGTCACACACAGAACCGCCCAGTCACACACAGAACCGCTCAGTCACACAGAACCGCCCAGTCACACAGAACCGCTCAGTCACACAGAACCGCCCAGTCACACACAGAACCGCCCAGTCACACAGAACCGCTCAGTCACACAGAACCGCCCAGTCACACAGAACCGTCCAGTCACACAGAACCGCTCAGTCACACAGAACCGCCCAGTCACACAGAACCGTCCAGTCACACACAGAACCGCCCAGTCACACAGAACCGCTCAGTCACACAGAACCGCCCAGTCACACAGAACCGTCCAGTCACACACAGAACCGTCCAGTCACACAGAACCGCCCAGTCACACAGAACCGCTCAGTCACACAGAACCGTCCAGTCACACACAGAACCGCCCAGTCACACACAGAACCGCCCAGTCACACAGAACCGCCCAGTCACACACAGAACCGCCCAGTCACACAGAACCGTCCAGTCACACACAGAACCGCCCAGTCACACAGAACCGCTCAGTCACACAGAACCGCCCAGTCACACAGAACCGTCCAGTCACACACAGAACCACTCAGTCACACAGAACCGCCCAGTCACACAGAACCGTCCAGTCACACACAGAACCGCCCAGTCACACAGAACCGCCCAGTCACACACAGAACCGCCCAGTCACACAGAACCGCCCAGTCACACAGAACCGTCCAGTCACACACAGAACCGCCCAGTCACACAGAACCGCCCAGTCACACACAGAACCGCCCAGTCACACACAGAACCGCCCAGTCACACAGAACCGCCCAGTCACACACAGAACCGCCCAATCACACAGAACCGCCCAGTCACACACAGAACCGCCCAATCACACAGAACCGCCCAGTCACACACAGAACCGCCCAGTCACACAGAACCGCCCAGTCACACAGAACCGCCCAGTCATGGGAAACAGTAAGATGAGATAACAATGGACACATTATTTATTTATTATTTATTTATTATTTATTTATTATTTAATAGAATCTACGGCTTTTTGGACACAAACTTTACAATAAATAATCAAACACAACAGCAGTTACTCCACTCGCGCGCAGTGTGTGGATATTCTGCATCATCTGGGAATAAAGTGAAATTAAAGTGAAATATAAATGTAATAAATTAAAGTGTATTAAATATAAAGTCTAAATGATAATATAGTGAGTACGGAGGAACAGTGGCTACATTTCTCTTTATCCTTGTTTTTACTGTTTCCAGTTTTAATAAACTAAAATCTACCAAATCAAATCCCTCACTAAATAAACTCAAAGCAGGAGAGGCACATTAGGGTGTTATAACGCTGTAATAACGCAGCCGCAGTGTTTCACTTCATTACGTTTCGTTGTGTTTGTGGCAGTTCCACCTTAAACACGGGGCCGAGTAACGGGGGACACGCCCCTGGGAGGGAGGAGGCGTGGCCAGCAATGACAACACATCTGTGAGGGGAGGGGTGGGAGAGGGCGCGACGCTAAGCAACCAGCGCAGCAAAACACGTTGCCTGGATACACAAAGAGCAGGGCGGTAAACACGAGCTTAGTTACTTACTTTTACGTAGCGCCGTGACGTCACAGCGCAGAAGCCTGACTGTTACAGCATGAAAGAAAGGACGCAGTGACGTCACCAACGGCGGCGAGAGGGTTCGAATTTCACATCATTTTCACTGGAAACGAGTTCAGACCAAATCAGCCCCACCTTCACTGAGGAGAGGAGGAAGAGGAGGGGAGGATGAGGAGGGGAGGATGAAGAGGGGAGGATGAAGAGGGGAGGATGAGGAGACGAGGATGAGGAGGGCAGATTGAGGAGAGGAGGATGAGGAGACGAGGATGAAGAGGGGAGGATGAGCTTAAGTTTTTACTCAGTGCTGCTCCTCTAGCAGAGATGCAGAGATGGTGCAGAGGGTGGGAGGGTGGAGGGTGGAGGGTGGAGCACATTAGTACATGAGTGTACCGCTGCTCTTCAGTCGGACGCACTGGTGAGGTGAACTGAGGGACGGTTCAGCGCGCTGGTTCTGTGGAATCGGTTGGGTTGGGTCTGAGCACTGCTGTGAGGGTTAGGGTTAGGGTTAGGGTTAGGATTAGGATTAGGATTAGGATTAGAATTAGGGTTAGGGTTAGGGTTAGGATTAGAATTAGGGTTAGGATTAGGGTTAGGGTTAGGATTAGGATTAGGGTTAGGATTAGGGTTAGGATTAGGATTAAGGTTAGGATTAGGGTTAGGATTAGGATTAAGGTTAGGGTTAGGGTTAACCCTCTGTGCGCTGTCTCAGGGCTAGGGTTAGGATTAGGATTAAGGTTAGGATTAGGGTTAGGGTTAACCCTCTGTGCGCTGTCTCAGGGCTAGGGTTAGGATTAGGGTTAGGGTTAGGATTAGGGTTAACCCTTTGTGCGCTGTCTCAGGGCTCCGTCTCCTTCAGCTCTGTTCTGTTTGTTTTCCCAGAGCAGGACGGGTTCCTCTCACTCTGAGGGAGTCAGGCTTGCTCACTCGGGGCTCGGACCTGGATCTCTGAGCTGCCTTGAGGGAACGTCAGTGGTTGTAGAGACAAACCTGAACTGAAAACCTGATCTGTTTTAGTGCCCGAATCCAGAGGTCAGTCAGCTGCTCTCTGACCCCACTGTGAGGCAGTCTGAGTCTCTAAACTCACCAGCCGCCTTAAACACCCTCTAAAACGCCCTGACGCCGTTCCACAAAGCCCCTGCTGTCCTCCACTGTTTCTTTAGGGGTGTGTTGAGTTCGGGAGGCCGGTGTGAAGGCAGACATTCTAGGGGAGATGTTGGAGACGGAGACGCAGCAGTAATATTAACACCGGACTGTCAGCTTCGGGCACGGCGAGGGAACTGCAACCCTCATATTTTACACATGAGGTTAGTGCGTAGCCTCTAAATGTGCGGGGCGTTCATCCAGACGTGGGTGAGCAGCATTCCGATCCATCAGAGTAATTCTCCTGACCCGCTTCGGGTCACAGAACTCTGGTCTCTGGTCTCGTCTGCTGTTGTTTCTACTCCTTGAATCATAAAGGAGCGCGTATGAGCACACCTGCGTCAGGCCGGCGTCAGGGTTTACAGCCTCGCCGGGAGGAAGTTAAGGCACAGGGGTTGAGGAACGCTGTGGGAATTACACACAGAACACTTCCGGCCCGAGGGAGTCACACCCATATCAGATCAGGAGATAATGCCCCAGATTTCAGAGTTAAATAAATAGAAGGAGGAAACGATGAGAGCAGCGGAGGAACTGCGCCTCGAGTCAGAGAGATGAAAACAGGGAGTTGTGTTCTTTGGAAATCTGGGAAGGATTGCCTCAGGCCTCTGCCTGCAGCAGCACGAGCGCTAACAGTGGAAAACATCCCCGTCTGGAAGCCTCGAACAAAGGATGCTCCGTCTGCCAAAACGTCCAAATTACGCTCCGCTCAGGCTTCGCAGCGTTTAGTGGACAAAGAGGACAATGGACAATACCCTGATTCAGAGCGGCCTCTCGTATCATTAGGACTCCGTTTGGCAGCAGCAGGAAATGGGTTAAGACAAAGGGATCTCTCAGTGTCAAATGCTGCCTGCTCTCCGGTGTTTGTTCTCCAGATGCAGTCGTTATCCACCGCCCACTCACCTGCCCACACACACATTCACCCCCGCGCTCTCCCTGTTAATCCCGCTTTGGCTGGGATTAGCAGCGTCCCACGTGTGGTTAATTTAGCCGGAACGTGGCAGGGTGAGCGTGGCTGAGCCGAGGCACACTGACATTTCACCTTGTAGCCCCCTCCTCCGCAACCTTTCCCACCTCCTGAACCCCCCTCCCCCTCCCCCTCCCACCCACCTCACTCTCTGTGGCCAGAAACCTGATCATTGATCAAGAGTCATCGGTCATCAGGAGTCACATGGTCCTCCCTCTTAATGGCCAGTGACCTCACAGGCTGACTCTGCCCATTTACAATAAATAGGCCTCTGCGCCCACGACAGGACCATTTCCCGACATCCTCTGCTCTGCATACCCCCCACAACACAACGCACACACACACACACACACACACACACACACACCTCACCATATGCTTCCTCTTTACGTCTGTGTCGGCCATCCTGCGTCCATTTCCTCCTTCACCATCATCCATCCTGAACTTCATTTACATGAGTGTGTGTTGAGTGTACGGCTGTCAGAGCTGGGGTGAGTTACACACACAGGTATGATCATGTTATTATGGATTCCTGGAACAGGCCGGCCTTACACAGTTTACTGTACCTCCGAGCTGTGGGCGAACTGTAAAGTGTTTGGGGGGGTCAGCAGCAGCAGGAGGTGAAACCTCCCCATACTGTGATTAGACTGACCTCCTGATTTAACATAAAGGGTTCCTGATTTATCCAGGACAACACTGTGCCAGATCTCAAACTGATGAACCCAAAATATCAATTACAGCTACACTATGTGGACAAAAGTATTGGGACACCTGTTCTGAAATCAAGGGTATTTAAAGAGCTGATCCTGCTTTTATTGGAGTAACTGTCTCTACTGTCCAGAGAAGAAGACTTTCTACTAGATTCTGGAGAAGAATTGCTGAGAGGATTTGATTGCATTCAGCCACAGAGTATCGATGAGGTCACAATATTGAATGATCACCACCCAACCTCATCATCCCCAACTCCCCAACTCATCCCAAAAGTACTGGATGGAGCTCCTCCACCATCATTCCAGAGAACACAGTTTTTCCACTGCTCCACAGCTCCTCAATGCTGGGGGGCTTTATACCCCTCTAGCCCACGCCTGGCATTAGGCAGCATGGAGCCAATAGGGTCATGATGTTGATCTGCTCCAGAGAGTCCTATTCTATTGGCAGTACTTCTTCTCTACAGGGACTAGACAAGCTGTGTGTGTGCATTTGCACATCTGTGTCAGCAATGGGTGCAGCTTAAAGCAGCTGAATGCATTCATTAGAAGGGGTGTCCACAAACATTTGGACATATAGCACACATAAAAGTGTGAGTAAATATAAAGTTTTATAGCCGTTTTCCAACAACAGCAGTTCTGCAGCAGTGCACCTCAGTGCAGAGGTTCACCTCAAACAGGACACACTGCTTCTTCCGTACGAGGCTAATGTAGCTAACACTGGCTGTTAGCTGGGAGGAGGTAAGTGAGGCGTCAGGAGCAACAGGATTCACACAGTCGCAGTGACAGGGCTGCCGTTCTGGACCACAAGTTCACAGGGGGCTGGAATTCAAATGATAGTAGATGAATGTAGATGAAGAAGCAGCCAATCTCACGTCTTCCTAAAGGCTCAGTTAGACTTTATACTCGCGAAACAGTGGCGAAAGCATCAGTTTGCTCATCCACAGGAGGATTAAGCAGTTATCTGAGAGGAGCAGGTCGTAATGTAAAACAGCGGACACAGCAGACATCCTTGTGTGAATGTTAGTGTAGATAACTGTCAGACACTGAACCTGACAACTCGTGGTGTGATCATGGTGTTTCTGATGACATCACTTCTGATACGCCTGATAACTGTGACAGTGCAGCACATGAAGATGATAAAGATGATAGCCGAAACGCCAGTGATCTCCCTAACCAGCGTGACTCTGATGACCAGCGTTGTGGTTAAAAACTCTCACAAGTGAGTCAGGAAGCCGAGAGACAACCAAGGTAAATATCGGTGGTTGAAGCGGGACGCCCCTGTTCCTGTCTTTCACCTGCCGACACAATGTCAGTTAATCAGCCCTTATGCCAATCAACTACGGCTGAAGGGGGAAACTGTGTAAACTTGATGTAATATTCCTTAAAGCTGAGGTCACGCATGACATGATGAAAAATGGACGAGAGTAAGAATCTGAGACACTCTGACAAGAACCAAACTGTGATGTTCTAGACAATGACTGGGTCAGAACATCTCCAGAACATCAGGCAGGTCTTGTGGGGCGTTCTCTCCCGGTATGCAGTGGTCAGTACCTACCAAAAGTTCTCCAAGGAAGAACCAACCAATGGGAGCTCAAGGCTGCTGATGCTCATCGACGTACCACCCCACAGCTTACAGGATCTGCTGCTAACGTTAGTCTTGGTGACACCATCAGATGCCTTGTGTTCATGACTCTAAGGGTCAGAACTGTTGTGTGGCAGCATGAGGGGGACCTACACATTGTTAAACAGGTGGTTGTAATGTTATGGCTGATTGAAGATGTTCACAGGCAGAAATTCTGAAGAGCCTCATTGGAGTCATTGGCCTGTGCTCTGGGAGAGGGGATCTGGATCTGAGCTGGATCTTCTAGACACACATACAGAACTGAGCTGAACGTCAGCCCTAAACAAGCAGATTCTGGAGAACAGAGCTCAAAGCAAACCTGTAAACTGAGTTTCTCCTTTCCAGCAGAACCGTAAATCTGCAGAAAAACACCACCCTGATTCCGGGTTCATGTGGCTCGATCTCGCTGCGCCCGTCTGGCATTTGATTTGGGGAAGCAGGAGGGTTTCAAGTACTAGTCTGGAGTTTCACTTTAGAAGGTGACATTTCCTTTGACTAACAGGCCTGACTCAGAGACTCTCACATCAGGACGTACAGTAGCTCTGCGGTCACCTTCTCCTCACGCTTTAACTGGTGGCAAACATCGTGATTCCAGAGTGAGAATTTTTACCAACCTTGTGACGCCTGAGTCAGCATCTCATCAGCGCATTTCTGAGCCCCCGAACAGCACAGCAGGACCTGCAACCAGGGCTGATCTTCACCAAACGCTCTGAGCACGTCTTAAATGGTCAAAAGAGCATCACACTGTACTCATTCTCTCTCTCTCTCTCTCTCTCTCTCTCCTTGTTAAGATGAGTTTAACATTGAGGTACAGCAGTCTGTTCACACTCTCCTTTAAATGAGGCTTATATCCCACACTCACACCCCTAACCTGATGGCCTCATCTTCTCCAGCATTACAGGAGCTAAGAACAGCCTATAACAACATTAGGTGAGAAAAGCAGACGCTTTACCTGCTGTGAGCCTAGGATGCCTTACTACACCTTCCACATTCACCCACTCTCACTCACAGAAAAGTAAAGTGGATATTTATTTCTAAACATTAAGAGTCCCTAAATTGGCCTGAAAATAAACAGGACCCCCAGCAACCCTCTGCAAGCCCTGATAGACCACCAAAACTGCTCTCGTCTTTGAGAGAGTGGAGAGAATCCACCTCCACTCTCGCCACTTTCTCACAGACAAATCCAACTGCTGAAGCTGCTGCTGCTCTCAGAACACTGGACTGACCACCCCTAGAAGTCCAGACCTCAACATCAGTTGGTGAGGAGTCGCTTTCTGTTTCAGCAGCTTTCCTGCTTCTTTACTAAAGATAAAATATATATAAAATAATAGAAATAATAACTATAATAAAATAGAGAATTCAGCTGATATAGTACATAATACTGAGTACTGAAGAATACTCGAGTACAGCAGCAGACCTTCCACAGTAATACTTACTATTGGGGTATTTTCCATTACAGTGGATCCCAAAGTGCCCCACAACCCCCCGCCCCCTCTTGGCCATCTTCAGCATCACCTGGTCTATGTTTAGCTCTGTCAGTATATCATTACTGCTCATGTTATCTGACACAGAGAGCAGCAGCGTAATTAGGGTGATGTGATGTGTCTATTTTTGCAGTCGTGTTGATCTATCTGGTGATGCTTTACGTAAAGACATGTTTATGATGCAGCGCTGACGTTGCAATTACCCAAAGGTCCAGAATTCAGGACCAGAGAGTTCAAATCCTGCCCAGGAGTTTGTTCCTACTGCTCAGCTAAGCTAAGCTAAGCTACAGCGGGGCAGGATTTGAACTCTCTGGACCTGGATTCCCCACCACTCTCATCCCCCACCACTCTCATCCCCCACCTCTCTCATTCCCCACCTGTTTGGGGTCTGTGTGGAGACTGCCGTTAAACCTGAGAGCATCAGGCCTTGGATTTTACATTCTTATCCCGAGTAAAAACATTCTTTTGTCTAAATGCCTGAATTTAGTGTGTTTTTAATTAGTGATGGTTACAGGGATCTTTCTTTTTTAGAATCTTTACATTTCACCAGCAGTAATTCACTCCAGCAGCTTTCCAGGTCAACACGGTAATCTGTCTGGTTGATAAAAGTGTTTGCATTCTTTTTTTTAATTTTAGATTTACAAAAAGAAAAATTAAGTTAAAAAAAATTAAACATTAACACATTAAAAAAATGTTTTGTATTTATTTATTAAGTATTGTTGTATTATAGTTGAATGAATTAATATTCATCTGATTGTCTTACTCGTAATACTGGTTCTCTAATTAAAATGATTCATTTGGTGTATGTGTGAAAGGCTCCACTGTTGGGCTAGACTGAATGCTAACATTAGCATGGTGGCTAATTTGTTACTGTTTCCGACACTTATCCCGGGACCGAACAGCTTTCTCATTAGGCTGAACCAACACTCTATACAGCAGTACTAGCCTCAGCAGAGCGCCCTTGTGGGCGGAGCACGGACAGGTCAATCAAAGCCCTGCATAAAAACAAGCGCTCCTCGTTCTGACCCTAGCGTCAGTCCATCAGTGCAGGAAGTCTTTAAGGCTTTGGCACGATCTCCAGCAGCACTGAGATTCCTCTGGAGCGTTCCTCCGCAGGGTAGTCACGGCCTGAATTTGAGAAGGACAAGCCATCAGGGTGGTCTGCAGATAAATCAGCCTATTGTCCTTTAGGTGACCCGTGGCTGGAGGGTGCACCCTTCACTGCAGAGAAAAGGACTCCACTATCAGTTCACATGTTGAACAACCAACGTTATCCGGCTCTGCCGTCACAGAGCTCCACAAATGTCAGCAGCGGGTCATCCAGTCTTATCCCTCCCCACACCGAGCTGCACGAACCTGATGCCAACCAGCCCGCAGAGTGTGGTCAGCAGCCTGGCACTAGTGTGTCCCTCATTCTCCTGCAGGCAGCGAGGCCAGCAGTGGAATCCCGGCCTTGTGCGTGTAAAAGGAGCTGAGCGTGTCTGCCTGGATCGTCAGGATGGAAACTGATGGCATATTTTCCAAGAGCTTTAGAGCACAGAGACATGTGATTAGGAAAGCAGTGCAACCTCAGCTTGTAGTCTGGGTTAACAACAGAGACAGAGAGACAGGCAGACAGAGAGACAATGAGACAGGCAGACAGAGAGACAGAGAGACAGGCAGACAGGCAGAAAGAGAGACAGAGAGACAGGCAGACAGAGAGACAGGCAGACAGAGAGACAGGCAGACAGGCAGACAGAGAGACAGGCAGACAGAGAGACAGAGAGACAGGCAGACAGGCAGATAGAGAGACAGGCAGACAGAGAGACATCATACTGAATGGAGTAACGGACTGAACTCATTAAAATCTTTTCTAATCAAACACAAACATTTTACATCCTTTATTTTATTGAAGACGTGTAAGCTGTATATTGTATATTGTGTACTGTCTGTAAATGATATGTAGAGTAGCTGTATATTGTATATTGTGTATTGTCTGTAAATGATATGTAGAGTAGCTGTATATTGTATATTGTGTATTGTCTGTAAATGATATGTAGAGTAGCTGTATATTGTATATTGTGTAGTGTCTGTAAATGATATGTAGAGTAGCTGTATATTGTATATTGTGTAGTGTCTGTAAATGATATGTAGAGTAGCTGTATATTGTATATTGTGTACTGTCTGTAAATGATATGTAGAGTAGCTGTATATTGTATATTGTGTACTGTCTGTAAATGATATGTAGAGTAGCTGTATATTGTATATTGTGTACTGTCTGTAAATGATATGTAGAGTAGCTGTATATTGTATATTGTGTAGTGTCTGTAAATGATATGTAGAGTAGCTGTATATTGTATATTGTGTACTGTCTGTAAATGATATGTAGAGTAGCTGTATATTGTATATTGTGTACTGTCTGTAAATGATATGTAGAGTAGCTGTATATTGTGTAGTGTCTGTAAATGATGTGTAGAGTAGCTGTATATTGTATATTGTGTACTGTCTGTAAATGATATGTAGAGTAGCTGTATATTGTATATTGTGTAGTGTCTGTAAATGATGTGTAGAGTAGCTGTATATTGTATATTGTGTAGTGTCTGTAAATGATATGTAGAGTAGCTGTATATTGTATATTGTGTACTGTCTGTAAATGATATGTAGAGTAGCTGTATATTGTATATTGTGTAGTGTCTGTAAATGATATGTAGAGTAGCTGTATATTGTATATTGTGTAGTGTCTGTAAATGATATATAGAGTAGCTGTATATTGTATATTGTGTAGTGTCTGTAAATGATATGTAGAGTAGCTGTATATTGTATATTGTGTACTGTCTGTAAATGATATGTAGAGTAGCTGTATATTGTATATTGTGTAGTGTCTGTAAATGATATGTAGAGTAGCTGTATATTGTATATTGTGTACTGTCTGTAAATGATATGTAGAGTAGCTGTATATTGTATATTGTGTAGTGTCTGTAAATGATATGTAGAGTAGCTGTATATTGTATATTGTGTAGTGTCTGTAAATGATGTGTAGAGTAGCTGTATATTGTATATTGTGTAGTGTCTGTAAATGATATGTAGAGTAGCTGTATATTGTGTATAGTGTGTAGTGTCTGTAAATGATATGTAGAGTAGCTGTATATTGTATATTGTGTACTGTCTGTAAATGATATGTAGAGTAGCTGTATATTGTATATTGTGTAGTGTCTGTAAATGATATGTAGAGTAGCTGTATATTGTATATTGTGTATTGTCTGTAAATGATATGTAGAGTAGCTGTATATTGTATATTGTGTACTGTCTGTAAATTATATGTAGAGTAGCTGTATATTGTATATTGTGTAGTGTCTGTAAATGATATGTAGAGTAGCTGTATATTGTATATTGTGTAGTGTCTGTAAATGATGTGTAGAGTAGCTGTATATTGTGTATTGTGTACTGTCTGTAAATGATATGTAGAGTAGCTGTATATTGTGTAGTGTCTGTAAATGATATGTAGAGTAGCTGTATATTGTATATTGTGTGCTGTCTGTAAATGATATGTAGAGTAGCTGTATATTGTGTACTGTCTGTAAATGATATGTAGAGTAGCTGTATATTGTGTAGTGTCTGTAAATGATATGTAGAGTAGCTGTATATTGTGTAGTGTCTGTAAATGATATGTAGAGTAGCTGTATATTGTGTAGTGTCTGTAAATGATATGTAGAGTAGCTGTATATTGTATATTGTGTAGTGTCTGTAAATGATGTGTAGAGTAGCTGTATATTGTATATTGTGTAGTGTCTGTAAATGATATGTAGAGTAGCTGTATATTGTATATTGTGTACTGTCTGTAAATGATATGTAGAGTAGCTGTATATTGTATATTGTGTAGTGTCTGTAAATGATATGTAGAGTAGCTGTATATTGTATATTGTGTATTGTCTGTAAATGATATGTAGAGTAGCTGTATATTGTATATTGTGTACTGTCTGTAAATGATATGTAGAGTAGCTGTATATTGTATATTGTGTAGTGTCTGTAAATGATATGTAGAGTAGCTGTATATTGTGTACTGTCTGTAAATGATATGTAGAGTAGCTGTATATTGTATATTGTGTAGTGTCTGTAAATGATATGTAGAGTAGCTGTATATTGTATATTGTGTAGTGTCTGTAAATGATATGTGGAGTAGCTGTATATTGTATATTGTGTACTGTCTGTAAATGATATGTAGAGTAGCTGTATATTGTATATTGTGTACTGTCTGTAAATGATATGTAGAGTAGCTGTATATTGTATATTGTGTACTGTCTGTAAATGATATGTAGAGTAGCTGTATATTGTATATTGTGTAGTGTCTGTAAATGATATGTAGAGTAGCTGTATATTGTATATTGTGTAGTGTCTGTAAATGATATGTAGAGTAGCTGTATATTGTATATTGTGTAGTGTCTGTAAATGATATGTAGAGTAGCTGTATATTGTGTAGTGTCTGTAAATGATATGTAGAGTAGCTGTATATTGTATATTGTGTACTGTCTGTAAATGATATGTAGAGTAGCTGTATATTGTATATTGTGTATTGTCTGTAAATGATATGTAGGGTAGCTGTATATTGTATATTGTGTACTGTCTGTAAATGATATGTAGAGTAGCTGTATATTGTATATTGTGTAGTGTTTGTAAATGATATGTAGAGTAGCTGTATATTGTATATTGTGTAGTGTCTGTAAATGATATGTAGGGTAGCTGTATATTGTATATTGTGTACTGTCTGTAAATGATATGTAGAGTAGCTGTATATTGTATATTGTGTAGTGTTTGTAAATGATATGTAGAGTAGCTGTATATTGTATATTGTGTAGTGTCTGTAAATGATATGTAGAGTAGCTGTATATTGTATATTGTGTATTGTCTGTAAATGATATGTAGAGTAGCTGTATATTGTATATTGTGTAGTGTCTGTAAATGATATGTAGAGTAGCTGTATATTGTATATTGTGTATTGTCTGTAAATGATATGTAGAGTAGCTGTATATTGTATATTGTGTAGTGTCTGTAAATGATATGTAGAGTAGCTGTATATTGTATATTGTGTATTGTCTGTAAATGATATGTAGAGTAGCTGTATATTGTATATTGTCTGTAAATGATATGTAGAGTAGCTGTATATTGTATATTGTGTACTGTCTGTAAATGATATGTAGAGTAGCTGTATATTGTATATTGTGTAGTGTCTGTAAATGATATGTAGAGTAGCTGTATATTGTATATTGTGTAGTGTCTGTAAATGATATATAGAGTAGCTGTATATTGTATATTGTGTAGTGTCTGTAAATGATATGTAGAGTAGCTGTATATTGTATATTGTGTACTGTCTGTAAATGATATGTAGAGTAGCTGTATATTGTATATTGTGTAGTGTCTGTAAATGATATGTAGAGTAGCTGTATATTGTATATTGTGTAGTGTCTGTAAATGATATGTAGAGTAGCTGTATATTGTATATTGTGTAGTGTCTGTAAATGATATGTAGAGTAGCTGTATATTGTGTAGTGTCTGTAAATGATATGTAGAGTAGCTGTATATTGTATATTGTGTACTGTCTGTAAATGATATGTAGAGTAGCTGTATATTGTATATTGTGTATTGTCTGTAAATGATATGTAGAGTAGCTGTATATTGTATATTGTGTAGTGTCTGTAAATGATATGTAGAGTAGCTGTATATTGTATATTGTGTATTGTCTGTAAATGATATGTAGGGTAGCTGTATATTGTATATTGTGTACTGTCTGTAAATGATATGTAGAGTAGCTGTATATTGTATATTGTGTAGTGTTTGTAAATGATATGTAGAGTAGCTGTATATTGTATATTGTGTAGTGTCTGTAAATGATATGTAGAGTAGCTGTATATTGTATATTGTGTATTGTCTGTAAATGATATGTAGAGTAGCTGTATATTGTATATTGTGTAGTGTCTGTAAATGATATGTAGAGTAGCTGTATATTGTATATTGTGTAGTGTCTGTAAATGATATGTAGAGTAGCTGTATATTGTATATTGTGTAGTGTCTGTAAATGATATGTAGAGTAGCTGTATATTGTATATTGTGTAGTGTCTGTAAATGATATGTAGAGTAGCTGTATATTGTATATTGTGTATTGTCTGTAAATGATATGTAGAGTAGCTGTATATTGTATATTGTCTGTAAATGATATGTAGAGTAGCTGTATATTGTATATTGTGTACTGTCTGTAAATGATATGTAGAGTAGCTGTATATTGTATATTGTGTAGTGTCTGTAAATGATATGTAGAGTAGCTGTATATTGTATATTGTGTAGTGTCTGTAAATGATATATAGAGTAGCTGTATATTGTATATTGTGTAGTGTCTGTAAATGATATGTGGAGTAGCTGTATATTGTATATTGTGTAGTGTCTGTAAATGATATGTGGAGTAGCTGTATATTGTATATTGTGTAGTGTCTGTAAATGATATGTAGAGTAGCTGTATATTGTATATTGTGTACTGTCTGTAAATGATATGTAGAGTAGCTGTATATTGTATATTGTGTACTGTCTGTAAATTATATGTAGAGTAGCTGTATATTGTATATTGTGTAGTGTCTGTAAATGATATGTAGAGTAGCTGTATATTGTATATTGTGTAGTGTCTGTAAATGATATGTAGAGTAGCTGTATATTGTGTAGTGTCTGTAAATGATATGTAGAGTAGCTGTATATTGTATATTGTGTACTGTCTGTAAATGATATGTAGAGTAGCTGTATATTGTATATTGTGTACTGTCTGTAAATGATATGTAGAGTAGCTGTATATTGTATATTGTGTAGTGTCTGTAAATGATATGTAGAGTAGATGTATATTGTATATTGTGTAGTGTCTGTAAATGATATGTAGAGTAGCTGTATATTGTATATTGTGTAGTGTTTGTAAATGATATGTAGAGTAGCTGTATATTGTATATTGTGTAGTGTCTGTAAATGATATGTAGAGTAGCTGTATATTGTATATTGTGTATTGTCTGTAAATGATATGTAGAGTAGCTGTATATTGTATATTGTGTAGTGTCTGTAAATGATATGTAGAGTAGCTGTATATTGTATATTGTGTATTGTCTGTAAATGATATGTAGAGTAGCTGTATATTGTATATTGTGTAGTGTCTGTAAATGATATGTAGAGTAGCTGTATATTGTATATTGTGTATTGTCTGTAAATGATATGTAGAGTAGCTGTATATTGTATATTGTGTAGTGTCTGTAAATGATATGTAGAGTAGCTGTATATTGTATATTGTGTAGTGTCTGTAAATGATATGTAGAGTAGCTGTATATTGTATATTGTGTATTGTCTGTAAATGATATGTAGAGTAGCTGTATATTGTATATTGTGTATTGTCTGTAAATGATATGTAGAGTAGCTGTATATTGTATATTGTGTAGTGTCTGTAAATGATATGTAGAGTAGCTGTATATTGTGTACTGTCTGTAAATGATATGTAGAGTAGCTGTATATTGTATATTGTGTAGTGTCTGTAAATGATATGTAGAGTAGCTGTATATTGTATATTGTGTACTGTCTGTAAATGATATGTAGAGTAGCTGTATATTGTATATTGTGTAGTGTCTGTAAATGATATGTAGAGTAGCTGTATATTGTATATTGTGTAGTGTCTGTAAATGATATGTAGAGTAGCTGTATATTGTATATTGTGTACTGTCTGTAAATGATATGTAGAGTAGCTGTATATTGTATATTGTGTAGTGTCTGTAAATGATATGTAGAGTAGCTGTATATTGTATATTGTGTAGTGTCTGTAAATGATATGTGGAGTAGCTGTATATTGTATATTGTGTACTGTCTGTAAATGATATGTAGAGTAGCTGTATATTGTATATTGTGTACTGTCTGTAAATGATATGTAGAGTAGCTGTATATTGTATATTGTGTACTGTCTGTAAATTATATGTAGAGTAGCTGTATATTGTGTAGTGTCTGTAAATGATATGTAGAGTAGCTGTATATTGTATATTGTGTAGTGTCTGTAAATGATATGTAGAGTAGCTGTATATTGTGTAGTGTCTGTAAATGATATGTAGAGTAGCTGTATATTGTATATTGTGTAGTGTCTGTAAATGATATGTAGAGTAGCTGTATATTGAATATTGTGTATTGTCTGTAAATGATATGTAGAGTAGCTGTATATTGTGTACTGTCTGTAAATGATATGTAGAGTAGCTGTATATTGTATATTGTGTAGTGTCTGTAAATGATATGTAGAGTAGCTGTATATTGTATATTGTGTAGTGTCTGTAAATGATATGTAGAGTAGCTGTATATTGTATATTGTGTAGTGTCTGTAAATGATGTGTAGAGTAGCTGTATATTGTATATTGTGTAGTGTCTGTAAATGATATGTAGAGTAGCTGTATATTGTATATTGTGTAGTGTCTGTAAATGATATGTAGAGTAGCTGTATATTGTATATTGTCTGTAAATGATATGTAGAGTAGCTGTATATTGTATATTGTGTACTGTCTGTAAATGATATGTAGAGTAGCTGTATATTGTATATTGTCTGTAAATGATATGTAGAGTAGCTGTATATTGTATATTGTGTAGTGTCTGTAAATGATATGTAGAGTAGCTGTATATTGTATATTGTGTAGTGTCTGTAAATGATATGTAGAGTAGCTGTATATTGTATATTGTGTAGTGTCTGTAAATGATATGTAGAGTAGCTGTATATTGTATATTGTCTGTAAATGATATGTAGAGTAGCTGTATATTGTATAGTGTGTAGTGTCTGTAAATGATGTGTAGAGTAGCTGTATATTGTATATTGTCTGTAAATGATATGTAGAGTAGCTGTATATTGTATATTGTGTAGTGTCTGTAAATGATATGTAGAGTAGCTGTATATTGTATATTGTGTAGTGTCTGTAAATGATATGTAGAGTAGCTGTATATTGTGTATAGTGTGTAGTGTCTGTAAATGATATGTAGAGTAGCTGTATATTGTATATTGTGTATTGTCTGTAAATGATATGTAGAGTAGCTGTATATTGTATATTGTGTACTGTCTGTAAATGATATGTAGAGTAGCTGTATATTGTATATTGTGTACTGTCTGTAAATGATATGTAGAGTAGCTGTATATTGTATATTGTGTATTGTCTGTAAATGATATGTAGAGTAGCTGTATATTGTTAACACTAGAGAGACGCTAACAGCCGGAACAAATTCCTTGTGTGTGTGAACAGACTTGGTCAATAAACCTGGTTCTGATTCTGATTCTTTTAACGATAGATTGAGTGGTGCTGTTTCGGTCCCATAAAGGTAAAATTTTTACAAAAACCATACAGCGCCCCCATATGTACGGGCTGTACAGAACACACAGTCGTTCTAAAAGCAGAGACAGGAGAACAGTCGGTCGACTTGCTGCTATTTTGAGAACAGCAGCGTCAGGAATGATGTAGTGAAACAGTTCCTTTAATTGACTTTTCCATGCTGGAGTTCAGCTGCTCCCAGGCGGCCCCGGTTAGCGCTAGCGCCCATGCTACAGGGGCTGAAAAGCTCGGCTAGATCCAGAGGAAAAAACTACAAGCAGGAAGAAAAGGGAAAATCAGTGCCATCCTCCAGATGGACCGCTCATGTGGCGCTCGGCACTGGAGGGAAGGAAAGAGTCTGCCTGGAAAATTCTGCCTCTGTCAGAAAAACAAAGACATGATGCAGAGCGGCTGCAACTGCAGGGCCTGACCCCGCCGGGCCGAGCGCTGAGGATCTGCCCAGACTGCCACGACCTCTCCACCAAACTCCATCAGTTGAACTCTTGGTAGTTTATTTGCCTCTACAGTCCAGCAAGGGCTTCACGGTCGGTTGTATGAAGACCAGCCAGCGACACTCCACCCATCAGGTTTTGGGTCTGAGTTCAGCAGTTTACAGAACATGAGAACCAGGTCTGTGATCATGTGAACAGCCCAGAGATGTGGTGAACGATGGGTAGGTGGACTCTGGCACAGGGCCACATGCCCACAGCCTCACCCACTCACCACCACCCACAGATCTGCTGCCTCACACAGCTGGAATGTGACGCTTTGCTCTGAGGAATGTAGAACCGCCATCAACTCCATTGTTAGCTGCCGAGGGAGTGCGCGAGGCCCAGCGGCAGAACCCACAGCACAGGCATGTCTAGGCTATGAGCAGAAGGCCGGACGCTCCCGACCTCGTTTTGTGAGCAAGACCCACCCTGTAGCTCCTGCAGAAGTTTGGGGATGCTGCACCAGAAGTGTTCTGTACAGTAATCGATTTCCACTCACTCTCACTCTCACTCTCAAAGCATGGGTTCCTTAAAGGTTCTTCAGTAACACATATAGAACCCTCTCAGTGGCTTTTTGACTGGTTACATGGTTCCTCTCTCAGATGTGAAACCTCTTATAAGTGGTTTTGAACTACAGGCATTCTGGGGTTTTTGGTTCTTTAAAATGAAAAATAAAGGTTTTGACCTTTAAACTCTAGAAAACTAATTGGCACAGAACCTTTATATAACTTCAGAAATCTCTAATCTCTTTGATATCACTGTCAGCAATACTTCTGTAAAGAACCATCTATTGATTTGGGGAACCAAAGGATGGTTCTTCTGTGGCTCACCTGTTTGGCACTCAGTGTTTTAGAGAGTGTATTAAACCCATTGAAATACAGTTACAGTCGAACCCAGACACTGAAGCAGCTGCCCTTTGACCTCTATTCTAAATGAGTTTATGAAAGCCTTTCTGAAGTGAAGGCTGGTGGTGGGTGAGTGTTTGGGACAGACGGAGAGCTCCAGGCAATGTGTTATTAGTGTGTGAGTTTGAGGTCATGGCTGTTCACTAAACCAGTCCAGGAGCAGCGCTGTTCCTCAGTTCTTTCGACAGTCAGAGCTTTTGTACACTGCATGATTCGACAAGGACACCAGCAACCACATCACACTGCAGTTGAACCCAGAGGATATTTCAATCATGCAGGGATGAGGCCACAGAAATACGGCTAATAAACATGAATGACAGAATTTAAAACTTTGCTTAGTTTAGGGTATATTTGCACAGGTGAAGGCGAGCTGTGTCTCGCTGCAGTTTCAGGGACATTGCAGCATCTAAGAAAGAACTGTGAGACAGTTATGAGATCAGAAGCTGAAGACAGGTGTGTGTGTGTGTGTGTTTGCTGAGAGGACGAAGCTGATTAAGGTTTGTGTAGAGGTTGCTGGCGTAGTTGCTGGTTTCTCAGAAACACTTGCCCCAGATTCTATTTTCGGTTCTGCACCTGAACCACGGTGCAGTGATTCACATTCCCCTGCCTGAACACATTAAGCAAACTGTGCTACGGTCTGCCATAACATTAAAACCACCTCCCTAATATTGTCTAGCTCTGCCAAAACACTCCACAAAGCCTCTCAAGTATCTGTGGTATCTGTCCTGTAAGCTGTGAGGTGGGACCTCCATTGATGACCCTTGGTTGTTCTTCCTTGGAGCACTTTTGGTAGGTACTGACCACTGCAGACCGGGAACTCCCCACAAGGCCTGATGTTCTGGAGATGTTCTGACCCAGTCATTGTCTAGAACATCACAGTTTGGTTCTTGTCAAAGTGTCTCAGGTTCTTACGCATGTCCATTTTTCATCTCCTTCAAGATCTGGCTGTTCACTCACTGCCTAATATGTAGATCCACCCCCTCGACAGACAGGAGCCACTGGACCCAGATCATCAGTGTTCTTCACTGTCAGTGGTACTAACGTTATGGCTGATGGGTGTAGAATGAGTGAGGATATCTGTGGGATGCGGCTGTGGAGCGCTACAGCGAGTAATAATCTTCAGATGGAGATCTCTCATTTCAGGGTGCTAGATTAAGGGTAGAGCTTCTGCAGGGAGAGTGAAAGACAACTCACAGACTTTGACAGTCAGACACCTCAACAGCGGCAGCAGGAACAAGCAATGTCCAAACAGAGGGCTGGACGGAGACCACCGCTCCCCAGCCTGTGTGCAGTATCTCACAGCTAGCTGAGAGTCTACAGCCTGTGTGCTCAAACCTGCTTGCAACAACCGGTATCCGGACCTTCCCCCGGCTTGTTCTCCATTATCTGGGCCAATAACAGTTTAGAGTAGCAGTGCTGATCTGGGACCAGCCTGAGCCTTTTACAAAACTGATCCCAAGTCTTAAACAGGCCCTGCATCCTGATTTGTGGTGCTTGATCCCAGAACATGTGGATTAGTTGGACAGGAGTAAACGGCTCAAAGCTATAAATACAGTCCACCAAATCCAGCCATTCCTCCTGTCCTCCATCCCGCTCACGTTCACATTCTCTACTTTACAAGCCCTCCGCTGCTGAGCATTACAGGTTCGTAAGGAACTGCTCCCATTTTTCCAACAGTAATAATCATTTAATAATCCCAGTCTCATGCCCACTAGCCTGATTCATATTCTGGTTGAATTCAAAGCTCCTCCTCATAATCCCCCACTACCTTCACCCAGAGTGCTAAAGGAGAAATGGAGATGCTGTGTGTCAGTGACTCTCCAGGTTGGAGTTAGTGTAATATGAAGGCGGTCTACTTCTAAAGGTTCTACAGAATATTTTCTCATTAGAGCTCAAGGAAGTGGTGGAACACCATCTTGCATAACGCCACCCTCACAGGAGTGCTCATATTACTCTACTACTATATTTAAACACATTAAACCTTAAATCACACGCTAGACCACCTGAAGGCTTTTATTACGAACAGACATTATAAAGCCTGTAAGAATCACTACTGCAGGTTTCAGATACAGTATATCTGGATCTCTGAGGAGATCCTGGTTGTATTGGTTCTCTTTGCCAGTACTGCATGTGAGGTACAGGAGCCAGCCGCCATGAAAGACTTCTCCTAAGGCTTATAACAAACCTTGTGGACCTTCTGAAGCTCTGGTCCGCACAAGATCACGGCTCTGGAGAGTAAACCCGTACCTATCAAAATCCCAGACTTTCCTCACACAGAGTCCCGCTGTCACAGGCAGAACCCACTGGCACCGCCATGGCAGTCTGAGTTCAGCATAAATGAGAGACAAAGGCAGACTTCCAAATTCCTCCAAACAAATAAAAATAAAGAGCCCTGAGACTGTCTCAGCAAAGCATGGTGGAGAACTAGACCTATTGGACTGGATTTTCATAAATTCCTACTGCCCTCTATTGGCAATATGTGGTACTGCATCAGTCACTACACCAGTGGAGCACACTGGAATCTGAAGGCCTAAAGAAAATAAAAATAAATCAATAATTCAAAAGAAACCCAACGACATGAAGAAAAAGAACCAAAATAGTTCCAAATAAATTTATTGGTATGTTCATCCACTGTACAAAGCAATCCATATGACTTCGGTTACTGACTTCGCTCAGGATGGGTAACAAGTAAAGATGGAAACCTTCCCAGAAAAGCTTCAAACCTGCAGACAAACAGATGCGCCAGTTGAAATTACTGTAGAAAGAAAAAACACACACACAAACAGAAACTATTAATCACCTTCATAAAGTCTGGCGTCTGTCTGAAGACATTTCCACTTACTCCAGAAGATACACTCCAGATATATTCAGTGTTCAAAGTGTGCTTCTTTAGCCCTGCAGCTATGAGGCTAATGTTGCTAAACACTAGAAGCTAATAATCACCTGAATCTGTTCCACGCGCCCACACTCATCTAAACCCACTCAAACCATCTCCAGCTCTTTATTTAGGTGGCTGTGTGGTTTAGAACACACTTTCTTAACCGCAAAAATAAAAGTGCTCATGCCAAGTACACCGTCTCAATAAAGACCTGGAATCGGGTGGAGAGAAGTGTGTGGGCATTTACTTGACTGGGGTGACTGACCTAGTGTTAGTAGTGTTCACCTCACAGCCACAGCACACGACTGAAGGAGCAACATTTGAACACCAAACATGCCTGGCTTTAGGGCTGCATGACAGATCATCTGAGCATCGACATCACAAATGACCAGGCTAACTTATTAGATTCTCATTTTCCAAGACAGATCTACCAGAGGCAGATCGAGATCTCCCCAAGAACATTCATTTTACTCTCGTCTTGGACACACAGGGAGCATCATAACGTGGGATCTGGGACTTCTTAATAAACAAAAGATCTCTAAACTAACTAATAAAATACTGTGCAGCCCTACGTGGCTGTAATTGGAAAAGCTCACTCAATTCACATCTTGAACACATACCTCTAAGCAGGGGACAGAGCCTTGATGATGGCCTCATTGGCTTCTATGCTGACCTGGACCTCTGCCCGGGACGCCTCATCTGAAGCACTGAGCAGCTCTGACTGGGCCTTCTCCAGGTTAGCTTTAGCCGCCTGCAGGAAGAATCACATCATGCACTACTAATAAAACAGATCTTTGGTTTCTGTTGATGTTTAAACTCAAAGTCATGATATAAACTTAACCTTTCCTCACAGTCTGCATTTTTCATTTACAGATGTAAACATCTGGCACAAAGCCGCTCTTCTACATAATGATGTACACTGCAGGGTCACACACCCAACACTGAAAAACAGTAGCACTGGTGTGGGGTGACGACACCTCTCCGATACCAGAGCACATTAACATGGCCTCTTTCCTGCGAGAGACATTTGTTATGGTGGTGATTACACAGCTGTAAAGGCCAAACATTGCTGGGAGTTAAAGGTCTCCCAGCGGGGATTTGACACATCTGCTCCACTTCAACAGGGACTGACCTTTCCCTCCTTATTAACCGCGCAGAGCCCCCGAGCCCTGCCATCACCGGGAAGAGTAAAAAGTCATCTATTTCTGAGGAGTGAACTCGACAGTGCTCTGCGCTCTGGTCGGGAAAAACTGCTCCAATGGAATCAAGTGGTTCAAGAAATAAACACATTTCCACTGCTGCTGTTCAACAGCTGACATTTACTGTAACAGAGGCAATTAAATGAGGGGGGGGGGGGGGTCACATCCATTTAGGTGTGTCCACTCTTAGAACCTGATCCTTCACCCTAACAGATCATTTGTAAAACGCACAATATCAGGGTTGAAAAGAACTGGTCAGAGAAACACACCCTCACAAATGGGGGCGTAAACTTTTGAAAGTGAGGCGGAGCTACAGACGCAGCAGAACTGAACAGCCAACCTCTTGGGGGCACAGTAGCCAGGTCTGGAGGAGACAGAGAAGCTTTTTATGGACAGAAGATTGAGTTTGTTGGACAAATAATGCGCGTTAACAAAAAGCAGAAAGGAGCACATCTCTGAAAATGACTGCAGATATAAAAAAAAAAAAAAAATCACAGGAGGAATATTAATATTTAATACACTGAACGGGACTGATCTGCTTCCGTCCTGAAAAACAACTCCTCAGACTGCAAACTGCACCAGATGACCTTACTGTGTGTACTGCCTCAAATATACCAAATGGCTCCATTTCTTTACCTCAGGGTAATGTCTGGTTGCCAAGGTAACGTCAGTTCCAGCTCCTAACTTCTACGAACATCTGCATCTGATAACTGACTGGAATTACCACCATCTGTCAGCTCCCTCCACCTCCTCCTCCTCCTCCTTCTGCATCACCTTTACAGACAGCACTGATCTGATACCAGGTTTCGCTATCAGACAGAAGATACAGGATCCAATATCTGATCCAGCAACAGATCTAACCTGAATCAGCACACAGGCACACTGTGGGGCAGAAGAGTGGCAAAGTAGTGCGAGCACAATAGCCTACTTTTAGATGCCCCGCCGGAAGTGGAGCGCTTCAAACGCAAGCAGCTCGTTCTAGAGGGCAGAGCGTTTTAGAGAAGGAACATCAGATCAGCATTAGCCGATATCCAAGATTTCAACATTAGAAAAGAAAGAGCGGCACTGCAGCTTCTCTGATCCCGCCACAACTAATGCAGGACTATCCAAAATGGGACAGAGCACTGAAGTGCACAGCTTTCCTGCACATTACAGCCGTCATTCCCTCCAAAACAGCACCAAGAACCCTTCCAGCTTCAAGCACGACAAGCGCCCAGGCTCTTTCTGTCCTGCACTGAAGTGGTGGTACGAAGTTCCCCTGCGTACCGAACAGCAGAGTCACTCTGAAGACCCTCCTCTTCTGAGAGGACTCAGTGTGCAGAGTGTGTGGAGGACTGGGTCTCCAGACTGATGTCTGTATTTAGTAGAGTCTAAGATTAGAGGATCTTCTGGACTCTAGTCTGTATAAACTAGATAAGGGTGTTTTCTGAGTGACAGTGAAGCTCCTCTGTAAGTCGCTCTAGAGAAGAGAGTCTGAGAAATGTAAATGTAAAACAGGATGAATGGCTAAACTCGCACTACTGTAACAAATATCAACCATTTAATTCTATTCAAAAACTCCTTTTTAAAAGTTTCCTGTAATCAATTCCTCAATTAACTGGCAGAAGAAAGTGTTCCAGTGCAGGCAGGACCTGGATGCAGCTTTCAAATGTGTAAGACTGTAGTCTGGTCAGATTCTTACAGCAAGGTCCAGGTTTTCCAAAGGAACGGCCTCTTCAGCAAGCAGCTGCACTGAGGAGTCTGCGTTGACCGTGACTGAACCGCTGCTCACTGCAAAACACACAAGAGCAACATGGTACCATGATATGACTGATCCAAGTCTGGGTAGTTATTAAAGATCATCTCTAGTTGTTTTAGCTACCTACAGGTCACTAAACCAAACTAATCAATACTGCTCATATCCAGCAGCCAGTGTGTTCTACAATCTAGAACGTCAACAGCAGGTTGAGTCTCACAGAATCTCATCATTGTAGAACAAAAACTGAACACCCTAAAGGAGGAGCTGCGCCTCAGTCATCACCAATCTGGAATTTCTACACTTAACATATGTAAAGAGCAGTGCTCACTGAATCTCTCTCCCTTTACTGGGACAAAGGCGTTTAAAGTGAACCATATAAACATTGTTCCAGTTTTTAAATACACTGTCCGAGCCTGTTTTTACTGATTCACAGCAAAATCTCACCAAAATACTTTGTTGAAGACCCATCCTCACTGAAGACGGTGACCACACCAGGCCTCAGCACTTGCAGTGTGGGGACATGGGCTGGAAGGATGCCAAAAGCACCGGTCAGCGTGGGGACATCTACCTGTTTAACGCTGGCTTCTTTGAAGAACACCTGCAGAGACCAAAGAAACACAGCTGGAGAAACTCGGCCGAGGAACACGCTCTTCGGGTGCTGGTTCGGGTTCTGGTTCTGTGAAATGCTGATGGAAGTGTGGTCTTATTTCTAGCACACTAACACACGTCCTCACTGCAGGACCCTGCTCTTTCTGGAGATTCTGCACATTTAGTCAAACCAAAGCTGTGGAGTGAATACGAGAACCTTAACTGGTCTGTTCTGTAAAGAAAAGTAATGTTAAACCTTGAAGACATTTACCTGCTGAAACAGCCAGGAGAGAAGCTTCCAGCCCCACCTTTAATTAAACACTGGGCTCACTGAGGCCGGGCTGAGTCTCTGCAGAAACCCACTGCAGCTCAAGGTGAAGCGGACTGCTAACGGTCATAGCTCAGAAGCTAAAGGACTAGCATGCTAGGCTAACTAAAGCCAAGATCACGGCATCATCTGGAGCATGAGGAGTCCGAAAACGAGACATACCATCCAGCCAGCCTGCAGACACACACACACACACACACACACACTCACACACACACACACACACACACACACACACACACTCACACACTTACACACACTCACACACTCACACACTTACACACACTCACACACACTCACACACACTCACTGCACATGGAGCTCAACACTGACATTAGCGGAGGCTAACTGAGGCTAGTGAGGCTAACTGAGGCTAACTGAGCTAGTGAGGCTAACTGAGCTAGTGAGGCTAACTGCGGCTAGTGAGGCTAACTGAGGCTAGTGAGGCTAACTGAGGCTAGTGAGGCTAACTGAGCTAGTGAGGCTAACTGAGGCTAGTGAGGCTAACTGCGGCTAGTGAGGCTAACTGAGCTAGTGAGGCTAACTGAGGCTAGTGAGGCTAACTGAGGCTAGTGAGGCTAACTGAGGCTAGTGAGGCTAACTGCGGCTAGTGAGGCTAACTGAGGCTAGCGAGGCTAACTGCGGCTAGTGAGGCTAACTGAGGCTAGTGAGGCTAACTGAGGCTAGTGAGGCTAACTGCGGCTAGTGAGGCTAACTGAGGCTAGCGAGGCTAACTGAGCTAGTGAGGCTAACTGAGGCTAGCGAGGCTAACTGAGCTAGTGAGGATAACTGCGGCTCCCGCTCCTGGGTGAAGGGTCCCGCCGCTGCTCTCTAGCAACAAGCTAACGCAGGAAAGCAGCGGTTTGCCCAGACTAAACAGGCCGCAGTGTTTATAACACCTGGCTGATCTGCTACACGCTTATAAACAGGCTCAGCGGAGGAGCTGAGCAGGCCGGGAGTCCTCACCTCGCTCGGCGAGGCGAAAGTGAAGGACATCTGGGGAGCAGCGGAGGCCGCCTCGGCGTAGGACCGAACGTGCCGGAGCGCCGGAGCCGCGCGGCGCAGGAGGAACCGGGCTGCCATCATGTTTCTGGAGTCTGAAGAAATGCTGTTTTACAGAGAGATACAGGACAAACCCGAGCTACCCCAACCTCTCACTGCGCGGACAGAAAGGGCACAGCGGAGCTCCCCATAAGCCCGTGCGAGAGGATTGGCTTGTGCTTCATGGGAAATGTAGTTTTCAGTCCCTTTGCCCAGCTCCTCCCACAGTCAGCAGTCTGAACTACACTCGAACACAGAACAATAGAAGCGATTCTGCTTCCAACAGTCAGTCAGTCAGTGTACCTCTCTCGCCTGTCTGCTAGTTTTTGCCTGTTGTTTCTGACTTAAGACAATTATGTAAAAATTCACTTTAATATTAATAGATTTTTCTCCCTGACCCCCCCTGGCAGTGCTCCAGACACTAGGAGTTGGAGAACAAGCACATGCTTCCTCTGATACACATAAATTCACCCACCAGCCTCTTTTCAACGCAGCATCACTAGGCAGCCGACGCACTCAGAGGAAAGCGCCGGGTCCCGAGTTCTGATACATCAGCTAACAGAGGCCTGTGCCGGTGTCCTGACCATCCTAACCCACATCCTATACCCCCCGGACGCATCCTATACCCCCCGGACACATCCTAACCCCCCCCCCGGACAAATCCTAACCCCCCCGGACACATCCTAACCCCCCCGGACGCATCATATACCCCCCGGACACATCCTAACCCCCCCCCCGGACAAATCCTAATCCCCCCGGACGCATCCTATACCCCCCGGACACAATCCTATACCCCCCCGGACACATCCTAACCCCCCCGGACGCATCCTATACCCCCCGGACCACATCCTAACCCCCCCCCCCCGGACAAATCCTAATCCCCCCGGACACATCCTAACCCCCCCGGACGCATCATATACCCCCCGGACGCATCCTATACCCCCCGGACACATCCTAACCCCCCAGACGCATCCTATACCCCCGGACACATCCTATACCCCCCGGACACATCCTAACCCCCCGGACGCATCCTATACCCCCCGGACACATCCTAAACCCCCCGGACACATCCTAACCCCCCGGACGCATCCTATACCCCCCGGACACATCCTATACCCCCGGACACATCCTAACCCCCCGGACGCATCCTATACCCCCCGGACACATCCTAACCCCCGAGACGCATCCTATACCCCCCGGGACACATCCTATACCCCCCGGACACATCCTAACCCCCCGGACGCATCCTATACCCCCCGGACGCATCCTATACCCCCCGGACACATCCTATACCCCCCGGACACATCCTAACCCCCCGGACACATCCTAACCCCCCGGACGCATCCTATACCCCCCGGACACATCCTAACCCCCCGGACGCATCCTATACCCCCCGGACACATCCTAACCCCCCGGACGCATCCTATACCCCCCGGACACATCCTAACCCCCCGGACGCATCCTATACCCCCCGGACACATCCTAACCCCCCCCCGGACAAATCCTAACCCCCCCGGACACATCCTAACCCCCCGGACGCATCCTATACCCCCCGGACGCATCCTATACCCCCCGGACACATCCTATACCCCCCGGACACATCCTAACCCCCCGGACACATCCTAACCCCCCGGACGCATCCTATACCCCCCGGACACATCCTAACCCCCCGGACGCATCCTATACCCCCCGGACACATCCTAACCCCCCGGACGCATCCTATACCCCCCGGACACATCCTAACCCCCCCCCCGGACAAATCCTAACCCCCCCGGACACATCCTAACCCCCCCGGACGCATCATATACCCCCCGGACGCATCCTATACCCCCCGGACACATCCTAACCCCCCGGACACATCCTAACCCCCCCGGACGCATCCTATACCCCCCGGACGCATCCTATACCCCCCGGACACATCCTAACCCCCCGGACACATCCTAACCCCCCCCGGACGCATCCTATACCCCCCGGACGCATCCTATACCCCCCGGACAAATCCTAACCCCCCCGGACGCATCCTATACCCCCCGGACGCATCCTATACCCCCCGGACACATCCTAACCCCCCGGACACATCCTAACCCCCCCCGGACGCATCCTATACCCCCCGGACGCATCCTATACCCCCCGGACAAATCCTAACCCCCCCGGACACATCCTATACCCCCCGGGGGAATGTGGGCGGTGTTAGAGGCCGGCCGGTGTCAGTAGCAGTGAGACGTACAGTAAAATGGAGCTGTTACCTGCTTCTGACTGTAATGCTGATAAAACAACTGAGCACCTGATGATGAAATGTGGAGGGGAACAGAATTATGGACTAAAATGAGAGATATTGGTTTTAATGTGGAAATAAGTGGTAAATCCATCATGTTCGGTAGCTTTGATGATATTCTCCCAAAGAGGATAAAAGACTTTAATGGTTTATCTTCTGTATTGTTAAGAACTGAACATGGTAAACTAGGTGAAGCAAAGCATCCATGACCTCAGGTGTGTACCTCTCACAGCTGACGGGTTGGTGTATTAATAATGTGATGGTTTGATCATTTGTTCTGTTGAAAGCTCGTATAGTATAAATTTAACCAGAACCCGGGAGTGAGCGGGTGCTAGTCAGGTGCTAGGCTAAAAGCTAACCCTACTTTCTCTTTAGCAGCTAGCTGCTCACCGCGCTCAGAGGACACTGAGAGGACAGCAGCTGTCCAGCATGACTAGCTAATGATTACAGGGCTCTGGGTACAGGGCTAAAACCAAAGCTATGTTATGTTACGTGGCTTCTGTGATCCGTCACAGTGGCTTGATCCAGCCAGAGCTGAGCCAAGCCGAGCAGAACCGAGCCCGCTGTAAACATCAGCCCGGTTTAAAACAACGTCCAACCAAACTCACACACCTACTATTTATACATAAAATATAACTGAACTCTATAACTGAACTCTATTACTGAACTCTATAACTGAACTCTATACTGAACTCTATACTGAACTCTATAACTGAACTCTATAACTGAACTCTATTACTGAACTCTATAACTGAACTCTATACTGAACTCTATACTGAACTCTATAACTAAACTCTATAACTGAACTCTATAACTGAACTCTATACTGAACTCTATTACTGAACTCTATTACTGAACTCTATAACTAAACTCTATAACTGAACTCTATACTGAACTCTATTACTGAACTCTATAACTGAACTCTATTACTGAACTCTATTACTGAACTCTATAACTGAACTCTATAACTGAACTCTATTACTGAACTCTATAACTAAACTCTATAACTGAACTCTATAACTAAACTCTATAACTGAACTCTATACTGAACTCTATTACTGAACTCTATAACTGAACTCTATTACTGAACTCTATTACTGAACTCTATAACTAAACTCTATAACTGAACTCTATAACTGAACTCTATTACTGAACTCTATTACTGAACTCTATAACTGAACTCTATAACTAAACTCTATAACTGAACTCTATAACTGAACTCTATTACTGAACTCTATAACTGAACTCTATTACTGAACTCTATAACTAAACTCTATAACTGAACTCTATAACTAAACTCTATTACTGAACTCTATAACTAAACTCTATTACTGAATTCTATAACTGAACTCTATAACTGAACTCTATAACTAAACTCTATAACTGAACTCTATTACTGAACTCTAACTAAACTCTATAACTGAACTCTATAACTAAACTCTATTACTGAACTCTAACTAAACTCTATAACTGAACTCTATTACTGAACTCTATAACTGAACTCTATTACTGAACTCTATTACTGAACTCTATAACTGAACTCTATACTGAACTCTATAACTAAACTCTATAACTGAACTCTATACTGAACTCTATAACTAAACTCTATAACTGAACTCTATACTGAACTCTATTACTGAACTCTATAACTGAACTCTATACTGAACTCTATTACTGAACTCTATAACTGAACTCTATAACTGAACTCTATACTGAACTCTATAACTAAATTCTATTACTGAACTCTATAACTGAACTCTATAACTAAACTCTATAACTGAACTCTATTACTGAATTCTATAACTGAACTCTATAACTAAACTCTATAACTGAACTCTATTACTGAACTCTATTACTGAACTCTATAACTAAACTCTATAACTGAACTCTATACTGAACTCTATTACTGAACTCTATAACTGAACTCTATAACTGAACTCTATAACTAAACTCTATTACTGAACTCTATAACTAAACTCTATAACTGAACTCTATTACTGAACTCTATAACTGAACTCTATTACTGAACTCTATTACTGAACTCTATAACTGAACTCTATACTGAACTCTATAACTAAACTCTATAACTGAACTCTATACTGAACTCTATAACTAAACTCTATAACTGAACTCTATACTGAACTCTATTACTGAACTCTATAACTGAACTCTATACTGAACTCTATAACTGAACTCTATAACTGAACTCTATACTGAACTCTATTACTGAACTCTATAACTAAACTCTATACTGAACTCTATAACTGAACTCTATTACTGAACTCTATAACTGAACTCTATAACTGAACTCTATAACTAAACTCTATACTGAACTCTATTACTGAACTCTATTACTGAAATCTATAACTGAACTCTATACTGAACTCTATAACTGAACTCTATAACTGAACTCTATTACTGAACTCTATAACTGAACTCTATTACTGAACTCTATACTGAACTCTATAACTGAACTCTATTACTGAACTCTATTACTGAACTCTATAACTGAACTCTATTACTGAACTCTATAACTGAACTCTATAACTGAACTCTATAACTAAACTCTATAACTGAACTCTATACTGAACTCTATTACTGAACTCTATAACTGAGCTCTATTACTGAACTCTATAACTGAACTCTATTACTGAACTCTATAACTAAACTCTATTACTGAACTCTATTACTGAAATCTATAACTGAACTCTATACTGAACTCTATAACTGAACTCTATAACTGAACTCTATTACTGAACTCTATTACTAAACTCTATAACTGAACTCTATAACTAAACTCTATAACTGAACTCTATACTGAACTCTATAACTGAACTCTATAACTGAACGCTATTACTGAACTCTATAACTGAACTCTATTACTGAACTCTATAACTGAACTCTATTACTGAACTCTATTACTGAACTCTATAACTGAACTCTATAACTAAACTCTATAACTGAACTCTATTACTGAACTCTATAACTGAACTCTATAACTAAACTCTATAACTGAACTCTATTACTGAACTCTATTACTGAACTCTATAACTGAACTCTATAACTGAACTCTATTACTGAACTCTATAACTGAACTCTATAACTAAACTCTATAACTGAACTCTATTACTGAACTCTATAACTGAACTCTATAACTGAACTCTATTACTGAACTCTATTACTGAACTCTATAACTGAACTCTATACTGAACTCTATTACTGAACTCTATAACTGAACTCTATTACTGAACTCTATTACTGAACTCTATTACTGAACTCTATAACTAAACTCTATAACTGAACTCTATACTGAACTCTATTACTGAACTCTATAACTAAACTCTATAACTGAACTCTATTACTGAACTCTATAACTGAACTCTATTACTGAACTCTATAACTGAACTCTATAACTGAACTCTATACTGAACTCTATTACTGAACTCTATAACTGAACTCTATTACTGAACTCTATACTGAACTCTATAACTGAACTCTATAACATGCTTTAGCACCTTTAACACCTTGTGGTAGAAAGTGGTTGTATGTGTGATGGCCACAAGGTGGCGCCCGGCACCGTCAAAAACGAGAATTAGAAGACTTTCAGAAAACGGTGGAAACGTTCGCAAATGTTTCTCCTGCCATTTGCATCCATTCAGTCCTCAAGCCAGACGACGTCCCCTGACGGTGGCCGCTGTGACCGCGTCGTGTCGTTCCGCTTGTTTGGGAAAGATCCGTTCCACCTTAAATGCTGCAGCAGTCTGTACAGCGCCCAATGAGGCTCGTGCGGGGCTGCTCCACGATGAGCGGCAGCATTTAAGGTGGAACGGAAAAATTAAATGAATTATAAATAATACCATCATGTATTATTACATATTCCCTATAGGCTAAATGCTTACAGTATACCTCACCTGAGAACCTGTCGATGATGTTAAATTTAGAGGTGGCAAAATCCAGAAAGTCACCTGGGTGGATTTTGGTACCTTTGATTAAATTACACTTTGGCTCCTATAAGAAACGGAGGATGACGTCATTCCTATCAAACAACGAGACGATATCGCAGAATTGTATGCCCCCCCTCCCTCCCGCATTGCTGACCCCCAACCTACACCCCCCTTCGTCTTATCTCACATCCTACGTCACACGGTGCTTTCCTCGCCGGGTGGTGGGAGGGGTGGAGGGTTGCAGGGTGGGTGTGTCTGAAGGGGGGCTTCCATTCATAAACACATTCAGCTGTACTCTCTCTCTCATCAGCCCGCCGAGCTCTCTCTCTCTCTCCGCTTTCGGCGAAGCTCTCGCATGGATCACATCCATTACAACTAGGTAAGCGTTCTCACACACACACACACACACACACACACACACACACACACACACACATGCATGCGGTAGCTTGTGCTCGTATGGAGGGCATCAGTGATGCTGCACCACCTTCTCCTCTCTCAGGCTGGACAGGCTGGGTGCTCCGATGGAGCCGTTACCTCCTGACTCACCATAACTCACTAACACAGCCCTGAATGTCCTGGCTTCTCTCGACCAGCCAGCAGTGCTGCTCAGCAGCTGATGGAGCTGATGGAGCTGATGGAGAGCAGACACAGCCGCATGCATTTGTGATTAAAGTTCTGGAGCAGGGCTGATTTATAGCTGAGAAGCTCCACGAGCCCGATGAGCCTGAACGCCAGTCCCTGACTTATCTTTAAAAAGATGGAGCTGTGATGGAGCTGTGGTGGAGCTGTGATGGAGCTGTGATGGAGCTGTGGTGGAGCTGTAATGGAGCTGTGGTGGAGCTGTGATGGAGCTGTGGTGGAGCTGTGATGGAGCTGTGGTGGAGCTGTAATGAAGCTGTGATGGAGCTGTGATGGAGCCGTGGTGGAGCTGCGATGGAGCTGCGGTGGAGCTGCGATAGAGCTGTGATGAAGCTATGGTGGAGCTGTGGTGGACCTGGGATGGAGCTGTGATGGAGCTGTGGTGGAGCTGTGGTGGACCTGGGATGGACCTGGGATGGAGCTGTGATGGAGCTGTGATGGAGCTGTGATGCAGTTGTGGTGGAGCTGTGATGCAGCTGTGGTGGAGCTGTGATGAAGCTGTGATGGAGCTGTGATGCAGCTGTGGTGGAGCTGTGATGGAGCTGTGATGGAGCTGTGGTGGAGCTGTGGTGGAGCTGTGATGGAGCTGTGGTGGAGCTGTGGTGGAGCTGTGATGGAGCGGGTTTTCTTCAGTTATCTGGAGTTCATCTGCTACAGCATGTTGATGGATGTAGGAAGTATTTGTATTATTGTTGGTCTCGTTCTTGTTATTATTATAACTACTCTTATAGTCATAGAGAGATGGTATATGGACAGATACGCTATGTAGACAAAAGTATTTGGACACCTGCTCATTCTGAAATCAAGAGTATTAAAAGAGCTGATTCTGCTGGAGTAATTGTCTCTACTGTACAGAGAAGAAGACTTTCTACTAGATTTTGAAGGAGCATTGTTGTGAGGATTTGATTGCATTCATCGACAAGAGCGTTTGTGAGGTCAGGATGTTGTATGATAAGGTAAAGGTGCACGTATTTGTCACTGTACAGTGTGCACTGTACAGCGAAATGTGTCCTCCGCATTTATCCCATCTGGTAGTGAACACACACTCACACACACACACACACACACACACACACACACACACGTGTTAGGGGCAGTGAGTACACACACCCAGAGCGGTGGGCAGTCAACTCCAGCGCCCGGGGAGCAGAGAGGGTAAAGGTCCTTGCTCAAGGGCCCAACAGTGGCAGCTTGCCGAGCCCGGGAATCGAACACACAACCCTGTTATCGATATCCCGGCTCTAACCGCTGAGCCACCACTGCCCCTGGGCTGAGCCACCACTGCCCCTTATCATCCCATTCAAAAGTACTGGATGGAGCTCCACCACCGTTCCAGAGAGCCAATAGGTTCATGTTGATCTGCTCCAGAGAGTCCTATTCTATTGGCAGTACTTCTTCTCTACAGGGACTAGACAAGCTGTGTGTGTGCATTTGCACATCTGTGTCAGCAATGGGTGCAGAATGCATTCATTAGAAAGGGTGTCCACAAACATTTGGACATATGTAGATACATAGATATATTTAACTGCATTGGCAAAGAAATGCAGCAACATCTACCACACGTGCAAAACAGTGAAATAAATATAAATATACAGACAGTGCACTCGGGAAGTCTTCAGACCCTTTCACTGTTCAGTTCATGTTGCAGCCTTCTGCTAAAATAAAAAAGAAAAAAGTTCATAATAAAAAGGTGTTAAATGAAAAATTAAAATATTCGAATGACATAAATTTGTTAGCAATTATAGTGTTTTTGGGTATGATGCCACATGGTTTGCATCTGCATTTGGGAATGTTCTGATCTTCTCTGCAGATCCTCTCAGGCTCTGTCAGGTGGGATGGTCGACAGCTATTTCAGGTCTTTCCAGAGATGTTTGATTGGGTTTAAGTCCGGGCTCTGGTGGAGCTGCTCAAGGACAGGTAGTTGTCCTTAAACCTCTCCTGTGTTGTCTTGGCTGAATGCTTAGGGTCATTGTCTTGTTGGGAGGTGAACTTTCTGCCCAGTCTGAGGTCCCGAGCACTCTGGATCAGGTCTTCATTAAGAACATCTCTGAACTTCACTCCATTCAGCTTTCCCCCAACCCTGACCAGTCTCCCTGTCCCAGCCTCTGAAACACAAACAGTGTCACTGTTGGGACGGTATTGGGCAGGTGATGAGCAGTGCCTGGTTCCCTCATGAAGTTTAGTCCTGGTTCCAGAGAATCTTGTTTCTCACAGTCTGAGAGTCCTTTAGGGTCGTTTGTGTTTATGGAGGAGAGGCTTCTGTCTGGCCACTCTGCTGTAAAGCCCAGATTGCTGCTTCAGTGATGGGTGACCTTCTGGAGGTTTCTCCCATCTGCACACAGGATCTTTGGAGTTCCGCCAGAGTGGCCTCTCTTACCGAGGCCCTTCTCTCACGATTGCTTAGTTTAGTGGGACGGCAGCTCTATGAAGAATCCTGGTTGTTCCAAACGTCTTTCATTTAAGAATTACGGAGGCCACTGTGCTCCAAGGAACTTTCAGTGCATCAGAATTGTGTTGCCTTCTTCAGATCTGTGCCTTCACACAATCCTGCATCTGCGCTCAACAAATAAAGGTAATGGTGCACATATCTGTCACTGTATACAGCGAAATGTGTCCTCTGCATTTAACCCATCTGTGGTAGTGAACACACACACTCTAGTGATCTAGGGGCAGTGAGTACACACACACCCAGAGCGGTGGGCAGCCAACTCCAGCGCCCGGGGAGCAGAGAGGGGGAAGGGCCTTGCTCAAGGGCCCAACAGTGGCAGCTTGCCGAGCCCAGGAATCGAACCCACAACCATGTTATCAATAGCCCGGCGCTCTAACTGCTGAGCACCACTGCCATCATGTCCAGTTAACTGAATCTACCACAGGTGGGCTCCAATCAAGGTGTATACACATTCCAAAGATGATCAAGGGAATGGGTGACCCCCAGAGCTAAATTTCAGGTGTCTGAATACTTATGTCCATGCAAAAATGTCACAAGGCCTCAACATAAGAAGCTGAACAAGTGAAAGGGTATGAAGACCAGAACCAGAATCCACTGTATATGTATATAAATGCAACTGTCACTCATTCCAGAGGTACTGGCCCGAGATGGCTCCACAGTCCAAAGCTGTGCACTGGGATCTGTGACCTGATCCGGAGTGTTCTGTTCTACTGGCAGTGCTTTCCTGTTGGATTCAATCACAGCTGCACTGGGTAACAGTGTCAAATGTAAGGAAATGTATGGAGATTGAAAAAGCTGTGTAGATGCACCGGTTTAGAAGGAGTGTCTGGATACTTTTGATACTTTTGGTATTTGTTAAAACAGGCATGAGGAGTTTATGCATCTCAAGTTAATGTTAATGAAGCACAATGTTCAACTAATGAATTATTCAATTATAATAAACAAAATCAGAACAGTAACTTTTGTGCAGTTTAACAGTTTCAGCCTGAACATGTGTTTAGTCATTTTCTCTTGTTCCCATAGCAACAGCTACGGCACTTCACCCTGAAGACTGTTTGAGTTTAATAAAGAATTCATGCCTGTATTCTGTGAATCTCCTCTTGGTGGTGCAATAGAGCACATTTTAGAACCAGATCAGCTTCAGCTTACAGTGAGAGCTAGCCAGGCTAAAGTACAGCCTCCAAACATGGTGGAGGTAGTTTCACACAGTTACTGTAACTAAGACCCCCCCACCCCCATACATTCACAGCAGATTCATATTTAGGTGTTAAATTGGCTGTAGATGTAATGTGTGGATATTTTCTGATATTAGTCAGCATAATGAGTTCTGGTCTGATAGTAGTGTTCTGATGTTAGTCTGATGTTAGTCAGATGTTAGACACAGGGTCTTTTCACTAATGATATTTATTTTGATTGATAAAAATTTGGAGCTCATCTGGATCAAACAGTAAGCTGTATTGATTGATCAGGCTGTTCAGCAGCTGTTACGACAGCTGTTCAGGTTTATATTCACTCTGCTTTCTTATGGACTGTTCTGGAAACTGAAGCTCAATGGAGAAATGATGTCGGTTCTGTAAACAAATGATTAATTTTGCTCAAATACCTTTTCAATTATTCAGCAACTATAAACATGTGCTCTGCTCCCATTTCTCCTCATTATTAACCATCAGTAACCAACGACCAGACATTAGATCATTCTGGGACAAATACTGTCCAGTTAAGGTTCTTATGGGTCAGATATTGTAATGGACAGTGTACTGTGGGTCAAACCTGTCCTGGCTCTAGAACTCAGATTTAGGGTCCTCTTTTGCATTTAAACCTGTGGGCCCTGTGCAGCCAACCCTGTCATTGCAGCCATTCCACGGTAGTACCTGGGGCAGAACTGGGCCATGGCCTGTTACAGAGCATTACTGCTGTTTATCAGAGCCAGGTATTATAGAGTGTTACTGATTACACCCAGCCTGTCAACTGACCCAGAGCCGGCAGGCTGTTCAGACCGCCGAGCGCTCTCGACAGTAAAGCTACCAGTTCTGATAGTTATCATCCTGTTGTTTGATGAGCTGTGGAGCGTTCTGCAGCTCAGAGCTAATAAAGGGACTTTCGTTTATATGAGAGAGAGAGAGAGAGAGAGAGAGAATGTTGAGCTGTTATGAGGCTCTATGACCAGGTGGGTGGGCAGAGGCTGGCTGAGTATGCAGCAGGAACGGAGGGCTTTGCAGAGAGAGACACACACACAGAGTGCTGCACAACTTGCACTCATACACACACACACACATGCGCACACACACACTCATACACTCTCTGACTTTAGGCATCGTCTTGGCGCTGAAGAACCAGAAACGATACACACATCCTTCTGCATGTTGCCTTTTTCCTGCTATGTAATTGGAGCTGCTTGGAAGGTGAGTGTGTGTGCGCATGTATGTGGTGGTAAACAGACAGACAGATAGAGAGCTTGAGAGAGAGAGAGAGAGAGAGAGAGAGAGAGAGAGAGAGAGAGAGAGAGATGGTTCAGGCAGAAGCTGCAGCATTAATGGCATTATCAGAGCCGGAGCTCACACTGCTGGGCCTCAGCTGCTGGAATCGTCTCCTCATTATACAGAGGAGAGAGAGAGAGAGAGGGGGGAGAGAGAGAGAGAGAGGGAGAGAGAGAGAGAGAGGGGGGAGAGAGAGAGAGAGAGAGAGGGGGGGGGAGAGGGAGAGGGAGGGAGAGAGAGAGAGAGAGCAGGACTTTAAAGGGATTATGGAGTGTGGCAGAAGGGTTGTGCAGCCGAGGGTCTGACTGGGTCTCTTCTCGGGCTGCTGCTGCGTGTTTGGATCAATGGGCTCATGCCTGTGTTCCTCAGCATCCTGTGTTGATTAGGTTACCCAGGCTGACCTCCATACAGTTTATAGGTGAGGGAGGTGGTATAATGCATTATGAAGAGCTCATGATTATCCTTTTACACCATATGGACAAAAGTATTGGGACACCTGTTCATTCTTTGTTTCTTCTGAAATCAAGGGTATTAAAGAGTTTATCCTGCTTTTGTTTCTGCTAGATTTTGGAGCAGCATTGCTGTGAGGATTTTGATTGCATTTAGCGACTAGAGCGTTAGTGAGGTCAGGATGTTGGATGATCATCACCACCCCACCTCATCATCCCCAACTCATCATCCCCAACTCATCATCCCCAACTCATCCCAAAAATACTGGATGGAGCTCCTCCACCATCATTCCAGAGAGCACAGCTCTTCCACTGCTCCACAGCTCCTCAATGCTGGGGGGCTTTATACCCCTCTAGCCCACGCCTGGCATTATTAGGCAGCATGGAGCCAATAGGGTCATGATGTTGATCTGCTCCAGAGAGTCCTATTCTATTGGCAGTACTTTCTTCTCTACAGGGACTAGACAAGCTGTGTGTGTGCATTTACACATTTGTGTCAGCAATGGGTTCAAATTAGCTGAAGGCATTCGTTAGAGGGGATGTCCACAAACATTTGGACATGTAGTGTATGTTAGACACTGTTAATGTTAATTGTTTCTGTTCCTCTGGGTTTAAACTGGTTTGTTCCATCAGGACCCAGAGCTCCACGGTTTACTCGCCGTCAGTACTCCCCCTAGTGGAGGTGGCTTTGATGCATGTGTTTAGTGCCAGGCCATGTTTAATGAAGTAATGAAGGGCTGCACAGCACTATTAGAGATTACTGAACATCTCCACACAGTCTGAGTCAGTGTGATGATGATCAGTGCAGTTTGCTAATTAGTGAGGATGAGCTATCATTACCCGCTAAGTACATTAGCCTCGTAGCTGCAGCAAAAAACTTCTAAATAAGCTAACTTCAGACATCCTCAAGCGAGTCTTGGCTGAATCAGCACATCTGGAAGGGAAAAGCCTTCAAATTTTGTCTGAACCTAACCATGCTGGAGAATTAGAAGCTGAGCGTCTCAGGAGTGATCCTGCTTTCTAAGACAGCTGCATGTCTTCCTCAGGGGGACGCACTCACTGGCCTGGACCATGAGCAATGAGTCTGCCGTCTGGAAAAACCTAACAGAAAGCCCCACAGTAAGTATACATCTCTCTCTCTCTCTCTCTCTCTCTCTCTCTCTCTCTCTCTGTCATTACCGTCATTCTCCCTCCACAAGTTTCTCCAGATATGCAAATAGAACATATCCTGTTCTGTGTTCTCCATAATCAAATTCTCAGGCTGATGTAAACAGATTAAGTCCTGCAGGAGAACTTTCAGTCAGGCTGAGCTCCGGCAAAGAAAATCAACATGGGCCAACATCAGAATCTGAAGTACAGCCGCCATCTTCAATTACCAGCATCTACTGACTTATTGTATAAACAGGGGAAGAAGGTTGATCAGTGATGGGCTTTAAAACTGGAGTTTGGCAGGTAGAAGACATACAGCAGGGGTTGGGGTATGGAGAGTACTGGTAGGGGTCAGTAGGGTAGTACTGTGTTGTCTGGTCTGTACTGTGTTGTGTTGTCTGTCCGCACTTGTTTGTTTGTGTTGCACTTGTGTTCTGTATGCACTGTCTAGTTGCACCATGGTCCTGGAGGAACGTTGTTTCGTTTCACTGTGTACTCTGTATGTAGTTGAAATGACAATAAAACCCACTTGACTTGACTTGACTTAACTTGGGTTGGGGTATGGAGAGTACTGGTAGGGGTCAGTAGGGTTGGGGTATGGAGAGTACTGGTAGGGGTCAGTAGGGTTGGGGTATGGAGAGTACTGTAGGGGTCAGTAGGGTTGGGGTATGGAGAGTACTGGTAGGGGTCAGTAGGGTTGGGGTATGGAGAGTACTGTAGGGGTCAGTAGGGTTGGGTATGGAGAGTACTGTCTGGACTCTTTGTACATGACAGATGATAAATAATTGTAGGAGGGTAACTGTAGGAGGGTGTAGGAGGGAAACTGTAGGAGGGTACACAGTAGGAGAACGTGTGTTTCAGGAGCTGCATTCAGTTCCTGTTCTTATTCCCATTGATGGTTTCTTTGGATAGCCGGGTGCAGATGGCGCGGCAGGAGGAGGTGTGTGCCCGTGGCTTTGATATCTTTCAGAAAGAGACATTGGGTGTATTGTGCTGGTGTCGGTGGTCCAGGTCTATGCTGCTGGAACCCACCCCCCATATCACACTCGCTCTTTGGAGTAGTGAACACTGCACTTAACAACTCAACTCAGAACAAAAGATACAGAAAAATACACACCTGTGCCCCCCACCCCCCGCCCACTCACACCGAGAAGAGTGCTCTTCGTCATGCAGAGCAGAAGAGCTTTCTCGCAGACTCGCGCCGAGTCGCTCACGTGCGCTTTCATTAGGAGTGAAAGTTTCAGGATCAAACAAATAAGGGTTTTGAAGCTCAGAATTGAAAAGAGCATCATTCCCACTCTGATGCTGAAGACACTGGTGTGGTCATACCAACACAACACCAATAAGTATCCAGGATAATACTAACAGGAGTGTGAGGTAGCTTGTGAACAATTCTCTAAATAAACTGTTTTCCTGTTCATACCCTATAGTTCATAAAGGGCCTGTATGGAATATAGGCAGCAAAAGCAGCCTGGGTTGAATGTTTTAGTGTAGTTCACATTTTCCTGCTGCCTCTCTATATGCTCACACTACAGCTGTTTAGCTCTCCCCAAACATGTTGATGGTATAAAGAAGTTGTTCAAGGACTGTTTCAGCCTGGGCTGCTTCTTAGTGTGGCACAGTACAGGGTAACCAATCACACAGAGAGTTTAGAAAGGGGCCATGTTCAAATAAAGTTCACGTAAAACCCAAGCAGACATGGAGCTCAGTGGCAGAGAGTTGTTTAAGAATGTAGGACAAACTGACAGGATATGAGTTCAGAAACCTTGTTTTCTACCTGGAGGGTCCGACCTGACTGACCTCTGACTCTGTTGCTTACCCAGGAGCTCCCCCTGGAGCCCGGTGGGCAGGATGGCTACGTCTCCTGCTGGTCCTATTGTCCATCTTCCTTGGGGGGGCGCTGGTCCTGCTGTCTGTCCTGCTGATCGCCTGCCGCAGATGCTGTGATGGGGACCAGCGCTATGCTCGGTGAGACCAAGCCTCTGAACACACACACACACACACGGTGGGAAACTGCTGCACTGAATTCAGTTGATTCAGACGTGTGAATCGGTTCAGCATTAATGGACCGTTGAAAGAAATCAGTCCACTGTTCATTTCACTCAGAGCATCACATCTTCCAGTGGAGATCATTTCAGCAGCTTCCAGCCCTGGTCCTGAAGCATGCTGCCTGTCATAGTTTAGCAATTTCCTTATTCTGACACACTTGATCTGGATTAAGATGCAGATTAACTAGACTTTCTAGGTTACAGTGTATATGCAGGCAGAAGAACTCAGGGACCACTAAAGCACTGCTGTCCTGATATTAAAATAATACTAAGATTTAGTCACACTAGTTATTTGTGACACTTTAGCCTTGACTTGTTAGTAGCAGCTGCTAGTAGCAACTTCTGGAATCAAGGGTATAAAACGGGCGGTCAGCCCCCTTCACCACAGTAACAGCCTCTACTCCTCTGGGAAGGCTTTACACTCGATTGCTGTATCAACTGAATGGCATTCAGCCACGAGAACATCAGTGAGGTCCGGTTCTGATGGTGGATGATTAGTTTTGCCAATCCCACAATATCCCAAAAGTACTGGGTGGAGCGCCTCCACCATCATTCCAGAGAACACAGCTCTTCAATGCTGGGGGCTTTATACCCCTCTAGCCCACGCCTGGCATTATTAGGCAGCATGGAGCCAATAGGGTCATGATGATGATCTGCTCCAGAGAGTCCTATTCTATTGGCAGTACTTCTTCTCCACAGGGACTAGACAAGCTGTGTGTGCATTTGCACAGTAGAAGGGGTGTCCACAAACATTTGAGCATTTAGACTACCACAGGATGCCTTCATAGGTCTTGTGGAGTCTCTACCTCAATAGGTCAGAGCTGGTTCCACCCACAAATAAGAGCATGTGATTGGCTGATTCCTCTGTATATTGGGGGTTACTCTGATGCATTAGGACGTCAGTTCTGCCTGTGATGTCCTGACCAATGGGAAGCTTGCTTAGCTTTATCCACCCAATATTAAAGAATGCTGAAATGCTAACCCAGTTGCTATTGTTAGCTACATTAGCTTCATATCTGCAGTGTAAAAACCTCAGATATGAAACCTCAGTCTGTCTGAAGCTGCTCTGGGAGGGAGCGGCTCTGCCTGGAGCAGTTCTATCTGTTTCACTGCCATCCATCTTCAGTGCCAGATTCACAGGTTGTGTACGGCGTGCCTTCCTGTCAGGGGCAGAAGTGGTACGGTGTGTGTGTGTGTGTGTGTGTGTGTGTGTGTGTGTGTGGTGGCAGAAAGGTACGGAGTGTGCCGGCGTTGCAACCAGGCTGGAGAACTGCAGCTCCCACAAATGACGAGGCTAATGAGATCTCATAGCAGCCATCAGGCGTGATTAATCTCTCTTGGCACGCAGAGCACAATCCGACACCCGCTCTCTCACACACACACACACACACACACACACACACACATGCACACAGTATGCAGTCACACGGTGGACTGAAAAAGCTCCCCCAGTTTATCCTCACTGCTCTGTGCTCCCATATGGACGGAGAAATTGCCTCTCAGAACACACTGAGTGCTGCAGGCTGGGCTCGGTGCAGACTGTGCTCGGTACAGACTGGGCTCAGTACAGACTGGGCACAGTACAGACTGGGCTCGGTGCAGGCTGGGCTCGGTACAGA